>NC_058061.1:352500-385000 GCF_020085105.1 Siniperca chuatsi
CTGGTTTACTTCTGCTGCTGTCAGCCAATCAGAGCCCAGTATTGTGACAACTTCGTCTGTACATGAATTCAGTTTAACTTGTTTTTAGCAGTTGAATATCATGAAGAACGTGTTTCTGACCCGCAGTCAATAATAATAATAGTCAATAATAATTTGGGGCCTTTTGTTGTTTTAATAAACTCAACACAGAGTCTTCTGACCTCTGGAAGCACAATGAAAAGATCAACTAAAAGAAAGAGTAATGAATGAAAATTATCTTCCTCCCGTTATTAGCCCCGCCCTTCTTTCTTTAGCCACGCCCCTGCCTGTATGTGTTAATTTATTTTTATCTGTTTTTCTTTTTTATGCTCGCACTGTAAAAACAAATCTTGCATCCTCATAGGCTATCTGTGACTATCTGTCTTCTTGTTCAAAGTTGTCTCATTTATTCTAGCTCCTCCTCCTCCTCAAGCCCCGAGCTCTTAAACCACGCCCATTCACCCAAAACCCCGCCCCCTGTGTTTTCTCTGTGGGTTTTGTGATTTTTGCCAAAGTTGTAGCTGGCTGAATATTTATACGTCACTGTGGTTGATCACGGCCCCCACCCCGTCACTCAGCTCACCGAGGGAAACTCTTTTGTAACATACAGATTATAAATAGTGTATTTATATCTCAGATTGTTTTTGTATAAATGGATGTTGAGTCATGTCGTCTTCATGGGGTTTTAGACATGTGTGTGTATGTGGTGGTGCCACACTGAAAAACAAACCATTGTTTTGTATGAAAAAAAGAAAACTGAATGTTAATGTCTTCACACATTTATAGCGCTGTCAATCAAAGCTGATGTTTCCATTCAGCTCCACTCATTTTGGTTTTTGTTGTTTTTAATGTAAATCTTGTTTTAATGACTGTTTGGCTGTACTGAAATGATTTCCTCACAGTGAATAAAGTCAGCAGGTCGCTCTGACAGACTTTCGCTTTCTTTTAGGCCTGAAGTACATTTTGTGAAAATAGAAATATGAGTGAAACAACAAATAAAATGTAATGGGACAAAATTTCTGACCATATAAATGCAAATAACCTGGACCCAGGTTAAATTGTAACCTGGCTGCCTTAAAATTTTAAGTCAGGTGAACTAAGGATCTCCAGTTCTTTGCACTTTTATTTGAATTTCTTAGAATAATCTGTCACGTTGAGGAGAGGATCTCCAACCTTTCGGAGCGGTGCCTTGGAAGCCACAACCATGAGCTCTGTTTTGTTGCTGTTTAGCTTAAGTAGATTAGATGACATCCAGGTATTTCTGTTGTGCAGGCAGTTGACAAGGGACTGTAGGGGGAGCTGAGTGGATGGTTTAGTGCTGAGGTACAGCTGAGTGTCATCGACATAGCAGTGGAAGCTTAGGCCATGGTAGTCCATGACAGATGTCGGGATAATCCTGATATCGTGCCAGAGAATAGTCACACAGCAACACAGGACTGGAAAATGTTGAGACAACATAGGAAGTAGTAGAGACCTACAGTGAAAAGCAGAAATTGACTCATATTGAGAAGCAGGAATATACAGTACATGCCAGCAGCCTCTCGACGCAAGCAAATGAGATGTATTTATCAACAAGAAAGAACTTTCAAAGATACATGCTCTTTTTATTACTCAAAGACAGACCATCAATTCAAAACATTACATTCATGTGGCAGATGCTTTTGTCCAAAGAGACTTACAGTGACTGCATTGAAACTCAAAAGGAACAAGAGCTAGATGTCATCAAAAATTGGAATTGCAACCCTCCCAAATGAACTGCTTAAAACACAAAACCAAAGGTTCCAGAAGCAGAGGAGGAGTGGAGGGTTTCACTCCCCTGTAGGGCAGCACCAAAGCTCACTCTGGTCCAGGTTGAGCTTTAGATGGTGCAGGTGAACAGCAATGCCTCCACCTGAGTGGAAGACTGGGGAACAAGAATAGCTGGGTGTCATCAGCATAGCAGTGGTAGGAGAAGCCATGCAAGAGTATGACATGACCAAATGTCCGGAGAAGAGGGTCCAGGATAGAGCCTAGTGGAACTCCTGTTGTCAGGTTGTTTGGTCCAGACACCGATCCTCTCCATGGCAACTGGTAGGAGCGACCTGTCAGGTAGGATGCAAACAGAGAAAGTGCTGAGCCTGAGACGCCCAATCGTATAAGGGTCCAGGTTCCGGTGTATGAGGCAAGCCAAGTTAATTTGTAAAGCACATCTTATATACATAGTTAATTCAAAGTCTTTTACTAAATATATTAAAAACATAAAAAAACAGCATTGGAAAGGAAATGTGTAAAGTTAAGAACAGAGACATAAATACAGGATAGGTGAGTGAGATGGTTCATTATGAGTAATTAAGGTTCAGTCAAAGTGCAGAACATCAGAGCTTTGAACCTGGATTTAAAGTTAGTCTAATATCTTCTGGAAGTGTGTTCCAGATCTGTGCTGCTCAGCACCCAAGAAGACCTGTCAGGACCAGAGGGGTCAAATGGTAAAAGACAGTCAGAGATGGATTTTGGTCCTCAGCCACTGAAAGATGTATAAACTTTAAACTTGTTCTCTGACACACTAGAAGTAATTTAACAGACCTAAGAACTGCTGTGACGTGTTCAGGTTTCTTAGTCTTTGGACTCTAGCAGCAGATTTCTGAATGTGCTGAAGTTTCCTGAGAGTTCTTTTGGGGGGAAACCTGAGAAAAGACTGTCACAGTAATCTGACCTGCTGGAAATTAAAGTATAATTAGTTTCTCCAAGTCCTGCCTGGACATGAATCCTCTGATTCTTGCTGTTTTTAAGATGGTAGAACAAAGACTTTGTAATTGATTTGACATTAAAGTTTACACCAAGATGCCCGACTTGTTTTTGGTTCTCAGAGACACAGAGTCGAGATGAGCGCTGACTCTCAGTCTTCCTTCTTCAAAGACAATTATCTCATTTTTGTTTGCATGTTGTAGCTGAAGAAAGTTCAGGCACATCCAATCATTTGTTTGTTTAATGTCCCTGCAGAGAGAATCTACAGTCGCTCGGTGGCAGAGAAGGCAAATTTTGGTGTCATCAACATAATTATATTTGATGTTATTGTTTGGTATAATGTGGCCTGATGGAGGCATGTAAATGTTAAATAGAAGAGGGCCAAGCATTAAGCCTTGACAAACTATGTGGACAGAGGAGAGAGAGTTCGCTCAGTCACTCCAAGGAGGGCTGTCTCAGCTAAGCATCTGCCTTGAATCCAGTCTGATGGGGTCTCAGAAAACAGTAAAAAACTGTAACTGCCAATGACTTCCCGTCAGTGTTGCAAAAACATTTGGTACATCTCTTAGTTCATGAAGAATGATGTGCTCCTCCTCCAGCACCTATGAAAATGTTAGCAGGCCAACTGGAGCCATGTTAGCACAAGAGAAAAAGAACATGATTAGTCTGACATTCTGGGAAATCCTTTCCTGCTGTCAAACTCAAACAGTTTAACATTCAACACAGCTGGAAATACAACTTGTTTTCCTTTATCCAGAATGAGTTTCTGTAGTTGACATCATGTGTTTGAGAAGTCTCTTATCATTTATGTTTCATATCTTTCCTTCTCTTTTCTTTCATTCTGTTAAAAGTGATGATTAAAATGTGTTTTTTTTCTGCTGAGGACAGAAAACAGAGAAAACGATTAATGAACTTTTATTAAATGACTCTGTTCCCTCAGTGGACACAAAAGCACAAACAGGATTTGATTAAGATAAATCACTGATAACCTCAAACCTCATTATTACAGAGACTTGTATTTATTTCTCTTTGATTTCACGTCTCTTTTATTTTCCCTCCAACAGAGTCACAATGAAGATGCCAAACTCACAAAGATTCAACGGTTTATACTGTTTTTGTCTCAGTTTGTCATATATTTAATAGTTATTCTGGTAAGACTTTACAATAAGTTACACAACTTTTTGAGTAGTAACCAGGGAACAAATTAGGAACTAACTGCTAATTTTTAATTACTTAATAGAGAAACGACTGTTAGCGTTATGGTTTGAGGCTAGTAGTTTAGTATTTTGTAAGTGTTCCGCTTCATGTGTCTTGTGTAGTCTTGCTTCCCCTTTTGTTTGTCTTTCCCACCAGTTTTGATTGTTTGCTCCGCCCTGATTGTTTTCACCTGTGTCTCGTTGTCTCCCCTCACCTGAGTGTACTTAAGTCTGTGTTCTCCCTTTGTTCTTTGTCAGATCGTCTTTGTCTTTTGTCAAGCGGCCCGGCCTTGATTACCTGTGTGTTCTATTGGATTATCTTCTGTTTCTCTTGGACCTTGCATGGATTTTGGATTTTGGACTTTACCTGCTCCCTTTTTGAATTGTTTGCCTTTGCTGGACTGCTTTCCTGGTTTGCTCTCTGCCTGCCTGAAAATCCATGTAAGCCCTTGTATTTTTTCATTAAAACACTGAACTGCATTCCTCTGCCTCCGGTGTCTGCATTTTGGGTCCTACTCCTGTTTTCCTGGTTCCCCTGCTTGACAAACCATAACAGTTAGATATCATGTTAAAATTATAATCTCAAAGGTGTCTGTTAAGTCACTATCTATCACCAAATTAATTAACAGTGATTGAGCCTATGGCCCACTGATGAAATTATGAGTCCTTGCATTTGCAGTACTACAAACTGGGTGTCTGTGGTGACTCTGTGGTGTGAAGTAGTCACAGGAATGCAATGTTTTTGTCAATAAGCTTGACACTGACTACTATCGTTAATCAAAAATGTGTCTACAAAATAAGACAACGGTCATTTTTAGCATTTTTTGACAGCGGATCAGTTTGAAATATTGCAGGGAGTAATCAAACAGTCAGGAGCAGCCTCAAGTAAAATGTTGCATTATACTGGGTGGGTAATGAGTAATTTTGCGCTAATGAACATGAAATCATGGTGATAATTCAGTACTCAGTAACCACTCAGTATGATGCACCAATTTACTTCAGGGGGCACAAAACTGGTATCTAATGGACAGGTAATCATGAAAAAATTATTTGTTATTGGTTAAGTGCCTTTGAGCGCATTATTCAGAAGTAATCAAGAACTATGCATTAAGTAAAGGACCATTATAAGAATTCACAGATACCCTCGAACAATTAATTACATATTAGTTCGTTAACATAACATCTAACAGTCGTTTCTCATTAGCTACTCTATAAAATTTGATTAGGAGTTACTCAAGAATTGCCCGTTAACTAATGCTTTACTAGCAGTTAGTTCCTCATTTGTTCCCTGGTAACTATTCAAAATTTTGTGTACCTTTTCTTGTAAAGCGTTATTCTGACTGCTTCTCGAGCATGGAAAAAAAAGCCTTTCTCTTATTGTTTCTAAATGTAGCTCTTGAAGCAGTTCAGCATATCTGATGAAGTCAGTGTACTAGCATGATTCTCGCAATTTTTGGATTGTATTCAAAAGGTTGAAATGCACTTACTGTAAGTTGCTTTGGATAAAAGCATCATCTAAATAAATTTAATGCATGAAGTATTGTTTCAATAAATGTTTTTATGTATATTATTTTAGCCGAAACTCATTCATTTACATTTAAGCAGACTTCTCCTTATCTGATCATTCACCACATCATCACATAAGCTTCTTCTCCTGTTTACCTTTTTAAGATCTTTCCGAGGTGTTATGGGTAGTGCTCAATGTCAAACACAGTGGTCGAAATGAGAGGCTAAATTTTGAGTTTACAAAGTGACATTTTGTACACAGCAACATTTCATCCAAACATACAATCCCCAATGTGAAGAGTCGACAGCGAGGGTGGCGGGAAAATGTCTGAGTCAAGCTTAAAGAGTAACTTAACCCAGTATGCTCTTAGAGTATTTGTGATCTAACAAACTGGTGAGACTACTTAAGTGACTACTTAAGATACATTTTCACAAAAAGGATGAACATTTCAAAGGCAATAGAACGCATGTTAACACGTACAATTTTAAAATTCTAATAAAGTAGTTAACATGAAGATTGGTGAGAATCAGTTTTCCAGAGTTCACATGGTGTTTATACATAATGTAATAAAAAAAAATAAATGAGCAGCAATTCCTAATACAGCAATATGTAATCTAATATAGGGAACACCTTTGAAGTCCACATAGGATGTAACCATAAAAATATATACATATACAAATGATGATTAACTGCTCCAGGGCCCCAGAACTCCAGGGGCCACAAAAGATCTGTTATTACTGTGTCAACTGGTTTATCCAAATCTAATTTAAAATGTGTTTGTGAATATGCAGCAGTAAAGCTCAGTATCAGCTGATATCAGAAGAAGGGCTCAGCCAGTGACCTGTTCCTCCTGCTGAGGTGGTTCTGCTTTTTCTGGTGACATCAGCTGTTAGTTTGGGACAATCCTGTTGTGATGATCAGTCTGATCATCAGCTGCTCCTTCACGTCACTCCTCTCTTCACTCTTTCTATCCTTCCTCTTTCTCTTCTTCTGTCTTTTATCTTCAGGTCTGTTTACATCAGACAAGGTCAGGTGCATTGTGGGAGATGTGTGTGGTGTTTTGATCTTACGCTACCGTGGTTACGACTACTCTGCCAGCTCTTCACCCGGCAACACACACTCACACCTGATGGGGGGCGAGAGACCTTTGACCTCTGAGAGAGAGAGAGGAAATACTTTTATCGTTGAAAACGTTGACCTGTTCCTTTTAAAGAGACGATACAGTTACTATATACTGTTAACTGTTCAGACCACAATAATCACAGTCTCTCTTCTTCTGTCGCAGGATAACATGTGATTCTGTTTCTGTATCCAGGCAAGCCTACACACACACACACACACTCTCTCTCTGAGCTCAGGGGTCTCCCTGAGGACCTGATTGAGAGCAGGGAGCTCTGGTTGCCGTGGCAGCAGCAGCTCCCCTCCTCCATCAACACTCGTTTTCCTTTTTTCACTCATTTCTGTCTCTCCTTTGTTGTCCTCTCTCTCTCTGTCTCTCTGTCTGTCTGTCATTCAGTTCTGTTCAATTGGGCTTTATTGGCATGGGAAACAGATATTAACATTGCCAAAGCATGTGTGAAATAAAGACATAAAATGTGCTATTAGAATATATACAGATAAGTAAGATAATATAGTAATAATAATAATAATAAATATTGACTTGCAGTTAAACTTACAAATACAAGTAAGTGGAAACTACATAAACATGTCCTCGGGTTGTGGTATGTTGATAGATATTGGGCAGCAGGATCTGCCCTGCCTCCTAGGTGTATTTTTAATTTTGAGAGGTCATTTAGCTCTTTGAAATCTGAGATGACAGACTTGAACTTGTTAAAGTAAATGTTCCTTGGGGTCTGATTGGTCCCCACTCTTATGAATGAGGGAAACGAGCCCTTTGCACCAGATGTCTGGAAAACATCCTGACTGTAGTACAATATTGAACAGCTTCAACATGGCACCCTGCATCTCTGGGGTGCTGCATTTGAGCATTTCGTTTTTAATGCTGTCCGGACCACAAGCTTTCCTTGGCTGGAGAGACTTTGTCTGTGTGGTCAGTGTTTCCAAGTATTTGGGAAATCAAGGGGGCTTTGGTTGTCATTGTTTCTTCTAATGTTTGGAGTTTTTCTTTTATAATACATTGATCTGTATCAGATAGATTTATTGGTATGTCTTTGTAAAGATTTTCAAAATGTCTTCAAGTAGGGTTTAACTTATACAGCTTACTGGGTTCCCTCTTTGCGTCACTCATTTGACCTGAGAGTTTAAAGAACACATTTATTTGGTTGTGGTCTGAAAGGGGGGGTTGCTGTCTGACAGTGAAAGCACTGATAGTGGAGGGTCCATGTCAGTGACTGCATGGTCTACTACACTCGACCCAAGAGCTGAGGAGTATGTGAAACCCCCATAAAGAGTCCCCTCTGAACCTACCGATAACTACGTACAGGCCTAAGGCCCGACAGAGATGCACTACCTCCCTGCCACTTTGGTTTATTTCAGAGTCAAAGTTGTTCCGAGGGCTGATGGTTGGTGTGGTAAACAGGGGAGACCAAACACATGGTTGTTGCCCTGTGGGTCAATGACATCAGATTCAATTCCTGTTTGTCCATTCAGATCTCCAGTTAGAAGCACGTTTCCCTGGACCTGGAAATGGGCGATTTCTGAATGGAGAGGTTCCGACTGCTGAACAGATGAACTTGCAGCTCAAACACACTGTGAAACAGTCAGTAAACTGGTTACTGAACCAGTTACAGAACCAGTTAGTGCATCATCAATTGTAGTATAAAAAACAGCTTTATTGTGAGACCAACATGTTTCATTGCATCGTGCAAGACATTTCATGGGATGAGAGAAAAACATGTTAACTAGAATGTGCAGTTTTAGGAGAAAATGCGTGTGATTGCTGCTGCAGAAAGATTTACAGCAAGACTTTTCATTTTTACTAAATGCTAACACGTTCAGTGCCCCCTAGTGTTCAAACACTTCCAAACTTTACAATATATTTCACGATCCACTGTCACACATAGTCAAAAACATCCTGTGCTGACAGACCATTAACATTTAAAGTTGTATTTGTACTGTAGCGCCACCTATGAGGTGAAATGCTGCGGAATTGTTGGATCATTATGTGTGAACAAAACACCCAAATTTGGTTGCAATTGAATAATGCTTTCAAGAGATATGGAGCTTTATAACTGGCCACATGGTGGCGCTGTTAGTTCCATGTCTGAATATGTTGAGCACATTCTCAGGGGGAAACCTCTGTGCCACGTATGATGTGAGAACTGGAACAAAGTTGGCCCAGCAGGAGAACAGTAGTGCGAGTGTTTGCAGAAATCACATTCAGAAAGTTATAAAAGACAACAATCATGTACACACACATATCAGCCAATGAGGCGTTCACACAGGCGTTGTTATGTGGTCATGTGGTTTCAAACTCATTGTTATTGCTGGTCAGATGATGTCATGTGTCTCAGCCAGTTAAGCTTCACAAGGAGATCGGTTTCATTTGACCATAAACTACAACCATTAACATCTGTTGCAGATTAGCCCCTGAAATACCCAGAATGCAGTGTGGCATGATGTTGATGATCTCAGATCAGATAGAAACATTTAAGCAGATTCTCAAAATGTTTTCGTGTTTGAACTTCTCAGGTTGTCGGTTCAAATCCCTGTAAGTTCCAAACTGAACGTTATGACACACACTGTTGTGTAAAATGTGTGTGTGTGTGTGTGTGTTAGAGACAGATGGTGAATGAGTGTGTGCTCTGTGTGATGATGTTCAAGAACATGTTTGTGCTGATGCAGGAAAACAAGACCGTGTGTGTGTTATAGGCGCGTGTTGTATGACATTAGACAGCCTGCTGTGTCTTTGATTCTCTCTCTCGTGTCTTTTCCTTCAGTTTAATGAATGCAGGTCACAGCAGTGAGCAGAGCTACATGTTGTTCCTGTAGTATCAGTACTGTTGGTGTGTCCACAGACATTCAGCTAGCGTCCTACACTGGGTCAGTACCAACATGTTACCTGCAGAAAGTGTTTGTAGAAGCATCCTGGTGGTCTGGGGTTTTAGGCACTGAACAGTAACGTGGCTGCTTTGAGTCTGTTGTTCGATGTTTCTTCCTGTCATTTCCCTGTCATCATTTCTAATAAAAACTTTAAATTCGTTTTTATATTTGGCAAAATTTAAATAGCTGGAATCTTCCAGAACAGTTCATTCCAAGTTGATTATATCAATCCTGAGACAGGTAGCGTTAGCATCCTTCAGCTTCAGTTTACAGGTAGCGTTAGCATCTTTCAGCTTCAGTTTACAGGTAGCGTTAGCATCCTTCAGCTTCAGTTTACAGGTAGCGTTAGCATCTTTCAGCTTCAGTTTACAGGTAGCGTTAGCATCCTTCAGCTTCAGTTTACAGGTAGCGTTAGCATCCTTCAGCTTCAGTTTACAGGTAGCGTTAGCATCTTTCAGCTTCAGTTTACAGGTAGCGTTAGCATCCTTCAGCTTCAGTTTACAGGTAGCGTTAGCATCCTTCAGCTTCAGTTTACAGGTAGCAGTATCAGTGACTTTTCATCGTCCTCCATCCTCATTTTATAAATTTGATTCAATTCTAGGGCTGCAAGTTATGGTTTTCATTACTGATTAATCTTTCAACTTTTTTCTAGATTAATCAATTAATTTGGTCTATAAAATGTCAGAAAATAGTGAAAAATGGCCGTCACAATACTTCATTTGTCTTGTTTTGTCGACCAACAGTCCAAAACTCAAAGAGTTTACTGAGATGTAAAACAGTAAATACTCACAAATAATGAGATGGAACTCTAATATTTGGAATTTTTGTTTGAAAGATTACTTATAAAATTAATCAGTTATCAAAAGAGTTGCCAATTGTTATTCTGTTAATCAACGAATCGATTAATTGACTAATCGTTGCAGCTCTAAGAACTTTACTTTTAGAGTTTGGATCAGTTCAGCAGCTGTGAGGTTTGAGGCTGTTAATCTGTCTCTTAGCCTCACCTGTTAGCATGTCTGTTAGCCTGGTAGCTTCTTGTAATCTCAGCAATAAAACAAAACTGACAGATGGCAGCTGGTTTAAGCTGCTGAGCTAGCTGCTAACATGCTAAAATGGCAGCCTGCCCTGACAACAGCTGGTACAGTGTGTTAGCAGACAGCGCTAATGGCTCTGTTAGCAATTAGCCAGCCTGTTTCATTCATACTATTAGAGACAACAGAGAGGAAACACAGACTCAACAGCAACATACCGTCAGGATCAGCTGAGTGGAAGAGGACGGTCACATGGAGTAAAACATCTTAACCAGGTGTGTGATTACAGATGTTTTAGGTGTGGAAAGGTACAGGCCTAAACACACACGGAAAACAAAGAAGCTGAGATTGAAATTTCATTCTTGACCTTGAAAAAAGCAGTTGACTAAAGGCTCCCACCACAAGGTCTATTTAATAGCTGTTCTGGAGCTTTCGATCAAACTCTAGGCCAGAAAACTTTGTGCTGCCAGCAGGTCTGAAGCTGAAGTGAACTCCTGTAAAAAGCAAGGTGCTGCTGTGAAGATAAAACACATTTAGTTGCAGTTAAACAAAAATGAGATTATTTTATATTAACCATCCATCCATATTAACTGACCATGATAAAGTCCACTTGTTCCATTGTTCAGCTAACAGACTTCATCTCAGAGCTGCTGATTATTTACCTGCTGATTATTTACCTAATATTTTATTTCTTCAAAGAATGGAACAGAGCAACTAAAAGGCTATGCTTCTCTAATGACAAGATATTATATATATATATATTATATATATAATATATATGTATATGATAAAATACAGTTATTGATAGAAACACCAGCAGGAACAGCCTCCCGTTGTAAGCTCCTGATTGGCTACTCAGCCAATCCCTTATGAATCTCATTGTTTTATTGGTTCTTTTTACACCCATTGACTTGTATTAGATGGAGGTGGTTGTGGCTGGACAGCGTCATTAGGAAAGAAAATACAGAATACACAAATTTTTGTGGTTAATTTCATACTTTATAACTTCATTTGAAGTAGCATTAAAATGCTTAAGAAGTGAAAACTAACGCCCCCTATTGGCTGGTTAAACAAGATAAACACATAAAACAACAACCTTTTTTCATCGGCTGGATACAACAACAAACAACAATGCAGGAAATTGATTGTGGTGTAAATATAATACATCATTACATCAGAGGTCTGTTTCAATGATAATAATGGTCCTGTCATTGTTGGGTGGTTTAGGGCTCTTTAAAAACAATAAATAACAGTTTGTCTGTCTTTGAAGCAAAGTTCACAAATATTAAACCAGTAAATGTTTTTTAAAGATCTGAAGGAAAATAAATCAGCGATTTCAGATCTGGGGTCAGATTTAGTCTTCAGTCTCTCTCTCTCTGTTTATTTGCAGCTCGTTGTCTCAGACTGATGCTCTCCATTACTGTTGATCGATACATGACCTATTGATCAGCCTGATATTGATCAGTATGCATTGACACGAGTGTGTGTGTGTGTGTGACCTGTCTCACCTTGTCTAATCGTCCAATAAGGCTGTTTACATCAGCTGCTAACAGAGTGTGTGTGTGTGTGTGTGTGCACATGTGTGTGTCAGGTTTTTTTTCAAGCTCGTTAACCCACCTGTTTCCTCATTAGTGATTGGATTGGGTCATTTAGACTCACCTGACCTAGCTTAACGAACAGAGACAAACTTTCAAATGTTCTTCAGTTACAGAAGTTTTCATCCAACTAATCATCCCTGAGTCTGAGATTTGTAAGTACAAATCTTAAAGAGTAACTTCACACTAAATCCACTTCTTTGAGTTAGTAAATCTACAGTAAATGTACAGTCACTTAATTACACTTTCTATTGATCCTGGTCCCATTTTTTAGTGTTTATTACAACAGAGGTTATTTTACTTTTTCCAGTGAAAATCCAGTAATTCTGTCCTCTGGACTCCGGTGTTTGTACTCAGCCCTGGCTCTGTTAATGGGAAAAACACAAAGTGGCTGTGACAGAACCACACAACACTATTCCAGCCATGATTTGTGTGTCAGTAACGTTAAACGACTTGCCCACAGACATTCAGCTGATTTTCCAGTTTGCCAAGATATGCTGTTGTTGTGATGTTAGCTATAGCAGCAGGAGAGCGTCGCTGTCTTGAGCTGCTGTGCTGGCTCTGGGAAACTGTCTTGTCTTCTCTGGCTGTTAGCTTTGCAGCAGCAACCGTAGGGACTATTTGCTAACCCACAACCTAGCTAACGTTAGTTATATTACTTGCTGTGTCGTTGTGCGCTCTATGTCATGGTGTTTGTCATTGTATTGTATATCTCCAGAATCGCATTCCCCACCTTTAAGTGTGTTGAGTTGGCCAAAAGTCTGTCATCCCTGTGTTTTTCCAAGTGTTTTTTCAGAGCTTTTGACTGTATCTTAAGGCTTCTTCAGCAGATGGAACTAAGTACAGAACTTTGGTCATGTGATGAAAATTGGTCATGTACCCTCTCCTCCTCATATTTGGCCTTCAGTTATCACTGAAGTTCTGTACTTTCTGAGGATCACATGATGACACCTGAGTAAGTTACATTCACCGAAGAAGGCTGTGATGGTTGAAAGCTCAGAAAAAATCTTTTAAGTCAAGCTTCAGTTTTGATTATTTTACCACAAGTCCAGTAACTTTTAATCCTGTCGGGGTCAGTTGGGATGAAAACTATTTGTTATAATCACAAAGTGTGCCGTAGTTTGTTTTTCCTGAGGACAGTGAACCCAGCACCGGCAGCAGGTCAGCAGACTGTGAGGAGTCATCGTGATTCTCACTGTTGTGTGACCTCCTTCAGGTAAACCTTTTGTGTGATGGTGACATCTTATGTCCAAAAAAAAAATAATCAAATCATAACACACACACATTAGGCCCATTATCCCCTTAGCTCCACCCATTACCTCGGGAGTTGCAACAGGAACACAGCACACACAAATCAGTGGGTCAAGACGGACTGATGATATACTTTAGTCAGTCTTCTGTCGAGACTGAAAGTTTATTCTTTTAATCTTATGTGTCTGAGAAAAGAGAATACATTTTGTTTTGTCAGAATTTAAAACAAGCTTGTGTTTGATAAGAGAGATCTGAAATGATGTCCTCATTAAGAGAAGAGCCTTTAGTGTATAAAATAGTATCATCTGCATAAAAATGAATATGGTGACTAAAAGAGTATTAAGAATAGATCCTTGTGGGACAGGTGAGCACTTTATATACTCACATGTGCTGTATATTTATATATACCTGATCCAGACTGTGTTGGACTTCCAGGAACAAACACAGAGAGAACAGCAATACTGACAGCAGTGAGCCATGAGAGAGCAGCAGTACATGTCGCACAGTTCACATTCTCTGTCTGCCTGAAAAACACATTTTTCTGCTGTGATGATGATGATGAAGAACTACATGAGCCGAGCTGGGAGTCACCTTGGATCCACTTCAGTCCTGGATTATCAGGTCTCAGTTACCAGGTCCTGGTGTGAAGACCTGAACTATGTGTGCAGCAGATGTACAGACGATGTAGAGGAGGAGGAGGAGAAAGAAACTTTTCCCATCAACCCCCTCTCACCTCTGAATTGAATGGGTATTGATCTGCGGCCCCTGCCATCAGCAGCTGGAGTCGGAGGTCAGAACACACATACATGTTCCTGTCAGTCAGTCAGCACTGACTCCAGCAGGAAGAGTCTTCTTTAAAAACTCATTATAAATGGAGCTCAGATTGTAAATTTACATCGACAGGTATGACATTTTTTTTACACATGAAACAGGATGTTTGGGGGGGGGGCTTAACATGAGTGAGTCTAAAAGGGTTTTAAAACAATGTTTTATTGAAGTTAACCTGTCTCATCATTCTTCGTTATGTTAAATAAACATAAACACAATGATGGAGATGTCGGCAGAATGGTGATGATGACCTCCACTGATTGACCTGTAGTCACATCCTTGTGCTGTCTTACCTATTTGTAGCTGGTTGTTAACAAGTCATTCAAATTTATTATATCAAGAGGGTCCCAAAGCAAACACAACCAAGAACAAACAGGATACAAATCAAGACAAAACAGAAAAGAGTTACAACTGTCAGGGACACTCCAGGCTCCACTACCCACTGATGATCCACACCTGCTCCCAATCACACTCCTGCTCCACATTAGCTCCCAAGTAGCTCACAGTCAGCATAAAAGCCCTGCACTCACCTCAGTATGTGTCCGACTTCATTCAAATTTAGGACTCTCCATGCCACTCAGCATAACACTTAGTTTCTCCTGTCTCCAGCGTTTCTCCTGTCTCCAGCAATCCCTGCCTGTCTCCAGTGATCTCCCTCCTACAGACTTCCCTCTCTCCATACACACTATACCTGGCTGTTATCCAATAAAGAACACCCTTTGTCCATCTCGGTGTCCCTTGCCTGTCTGTTCCGTAACAGAAGGTCGGACCATACCGTAAGGAAACAGCCCAGAGTCCCGATGGCCCCTTCCTGGACCTGGAGAGTCTGGTCCAGCGGTATCTCCTCACCCATCCTTTACCACCTCTGGCGGCTAGCGCGATGGCGCAGCCAGGGAAGAGGAGTGGGGAGTGCAAGGAATTTTTGGTGAGGTGTTACCTTGTTTTCAAACTATATCCACGCCACTTTCCTACAGAACGATCCAAGGTAGCCTTCTTAGTTCTCTACGCCAGCTCGTAGCCCTGATGTCCCGACGCCGGCTCCCCGTCCTGAGACCCAGTCGCCGGTTTCCAGTCCTGATGTCCCACCGCCGGCCCCCAGTCCTGTTGGCAAGCCTCCAGGGGGTCCCAGCCTTCGCCGCAGGCCTCCAGAGAGTCCCCGCCTTCGCCGCCAGGTCCCCGAGGGTCCCCGCCTTCGCCGCCAGCCTCCAGAGGGTCCCAGCCTTCATCTTCGCCGCCAGCCTCCAGAGGGTCCCAGCCTTCGTCTTCGCCAGTTGAGTTCGACCCCATCGTTGAGAGGACCACATGAGTTCAGCTCTGAACCTGTCAAGCCCCCGGACCGTCCGCCCAAGGTCCCCAGCTCCTCACCTGTCCAGTCCCCAGGCCGTCCACCCGAGGTCCCCAGCCCTGCGCCTGTCCAGTCCCCGGGTCGTCCGCCGAAGTCCTCAGCTCCACCCTGGTTCTGCTACCAGGTCGTCCTCCCGGGATCCTCCGTAACACCCAGGACCAGGTTCATGGTCATCAGTCCAAGACTCCCTGCCCCACACCATCCATGCAAATCAAACCACAACAGTGCATGTTGAGAAAAGCCAACAGCAACAAACTGTGTATAGTTCTATTTAAAATAAACTATCAGTGTTAATATTAGATTAATTTATTATTAATTAAATTCACGACATCTCAGACTTGGAATCACAACTAAATGACATGAAGTGAATGCGGTATGACGACTGCCATGGCTGTGGCTACCTCTGTAGCTATCGGGCTATACTGTAGTTATAGCTGTAACTGTAGCTGTGACCGTGTCTGGCGGGCTACTCCTACTGTGTGATCAGACAAAATGCAAAGTGAATTTCAGAGGCGGCATGATACCAAGACCTTGAAACATGAGGATTTAATGGAGATTTATATAAAAGTAACAGATTTCATGAAGTAGAGGACAGTGATATTTACTTTGTTTTTGTCTAAAGTGCCAGTTTGTTGTTGCAGCTGAAAACAGAACAGATGTCTAACTGTCTGTTAAAAGTGGACATTTAACTGAAACGTTTAAGTTTTGTAGATTATAACCTTTATTTAGATGACATTTGATGATTTTATTTTCAACTTATAACAGGTTCTACAAGATCTGCTGGACAGATTTTTGGTAAAAGATCTTAAAAAGTGAAATCCTTTACAAACACCACAGTGTTATGAACTGTGATGTGACTCTACATGTCTGCGATGGACTCCTCTACACTGAGGAACAGACAATGAGAAAATTGTGGCAGACACTACTATATTTTTATTATTTTATTATTATCTTACTCATCTGTATATATTTTAATAGCACAGTTCTTCTGTTTATGTATATGTTTTTATTTCAAACTTGCTTTGGCAATGTTAACATCTGTTTCCCATGCCAATAAAGCACGCTGAATTGAAAATTGAATTGAACATGACTTCAGAACATTAGACCTCTGAGGTTTCAACATCTTCAACAACTTGAAAAAAAACTGGTGATTTTCAACATGTTAGTTTGAGACTTTTTAAACCTCCACAGACTCCACTCGCCTGTGGCCTCAGTCTGCTTATCAATCAGTCCAGTCAGTCAGTCCACTGAGTCAGCGGCGGCCGTGTCGCCGTGACGACCGGCGGCTGTAAACACGGGGGAGGGTCCCCGGAGGGCGGCCATGTTTGTTGATTAAACTAAAACAAGACAAACAAAGAGACAAAACAAACTAATTACCTGCAAACAAACCTGATCGGCTGAGAGCGCTAACGAGGCTTAACGAGGTCAAACACTGTTTACAGGGGGGGCCGTGTGTGTGTGTGTGGGGGTGTGTGTGTGTGTGGGTGTGTGTGGGTGTGGGGGTGTGTGTGTGGTTTGTAAGCGTGACGCTAACAGGATGTAGCGACATCAAGATAACGTTCCATCAATGTTTCCTGCACACACACACACACACACACACACAGAGTTGAATAATTGATGGTTCAGTGTGGTGAAACTAAAACACTGTCTGCTTTTAATAAAACGTGTGTGTGTGTGTGTTGAATAAAATATCACTCGTCATGTTCACAGATGAATTATGAATCTGCACATTATGGAGCCGGTCTATCAATCACACACACACGCACACACACACACACATCCTTTGTGAGGACCGTCATTGACATACTGCACTCCCTAGCCCCTTACCCTTACCTTATCCATCACATCTAAATGCCTAACCCTCACCTTAACCTAATTCTAACCTAACCCTTAAAACCAAGTCTTAACCTTCAAACAGCCCTTTGAAGTTGTGAAGTCCGGCCAAAATGTCCTCACTCTGTAGGTAAAAAACACGTTTCAGTCCTCACTATATAGCAAGTACAAGTGTACACACACACACACACGCTGTGTGGTTTTGACCCACAAACCTGTTTTTGTAAGAGAGCAACACTTTCGGTGCAGAGAGGAAGGAAAGAAAGAGAAGAAGAAAGGAAACGACATGTAAAAACACAAAGGAAGGAAGGAAATCAGATTTAAAGGACGAGTTAGGGCCAGCGTGGAGCGTTTAGCGGCCTCTAGCGGTGAAACTGCAGTTTGCAGCCATGTGAACACCGCTCGCCTCGCCCTCCCCTTCCAGACGTGCAGGAGAAACTACGGTGGCCACGTAACTTGCGGATAATGTGAAAGGCCCAATCTAGAGCCGGTGTTTGGTTTGTCCGTTCTGGGCTCCTGTAGAAACATGGCGGCCTGCGTGGAAGGGGACCCGCTCCCTCGGTAGATATAAAGGGCTGATTCTAAGGTAACGAAAACACAGCGCTTCTTATTTTCAGGTGATTACACACTGATGAAAACACACTTATAAATATTATATTTAATTTCTGCCGACAGCTGCTCCTAAATGTTACACACTGGACCTTTAAGACACAAGTCAAGGAAAGAAGGAAGGAAGGAAGTAGCAAAACAAGGAAGGAAGGAAGAGGAAAGAAGAAATGTGACATGAAAAGGTATTTAGAAAGAAAGGAAGGACAGGAAGAAAAGCATCGATGGAAAAAGGTGAAGCTGAAGAGACAAAACTAGGGAGAAAAAGAAAAAGAAGCAAAGGAGGAAAAAGATGAAATGAAGTCTAGAAGATAGAGAGAGAAGGAAGGAAACAAGAGAAAAAAGAAAGATGAGAAGAAGGCAAATAAAGTGAGAGGAAAAAGAGACAAAGACTTGACACTTAAGACAAAAAGAAAAGAGTGAAGGAAAGAGGGACACAAATACAGGAAATCAGATGAAAAGGAATAAAAAGAGAAGGAAACAAGGAAGGAAGGAAGGATAGAAGTAGTCAGTGTGTCCAGTCTGTCAAACTGCAGTTATTAATAACAATAACTGAATTTACTGCACACACACTGAGTGAAGTGTGTGTGTGTGTGTGTGTGTGTGTGTGTGTGTGTGTGTGTGTAATTGAGTTTCATGGGGTCTAAATATGATCCATGTCTGTTGTCACGGTGACAAGTGAGCGATTATCATCCCGCCTTTCTAATATCAGCCTGAACACACACACTGACACACACACACACACTGACACTGACACACACACACACTGACACACACACGCTCACACGCTCACGCACACACAGAGTTCAGGTTAATCTAATGGAGCCTCAGAGACACGATATATGAAAGAAAAAGAAATATTAAAGAAGAAAAAGAGAAAACATGAAAACAAAGAAACACAAGGAATAAAACATGACTTCCTGTTTGTCGTCTCCTCAAGTCTCCGTAACTTTACACGTTTAAATGGTGTAAATATGTGCAGACATGAGTGATCACATTGTTTCACAGCGTCTGCTGGGCCTCAGGCAAAGCCTTGACCGAATGGGAAACAAAGGCCAAACAGCCAAACGGCACCAAATCTCCTCCAGCCGTTAATCCACGCCTGGACGTGATATTTCAGCTTGAATCAATCCTGGATTTCTACTGGCCAAGACGCCAGCCACAGCGCATGAAGTCCTGGTGCACAGCTGTGACGTCATCACCTCCATAAAGTTGAGCGACGTCTTTCCGCTGTAACTCTGTTACGCGTTGAACTTTTATTTTCCTAGGAAGGTCTTAACTTGCTGGACGAGCGACAGACTGTTTTGTGTTTGCCGAAACAGAGCAAACACAAAACCAGAGACACTGATTTACCGTTTCCTTCACGGAAAAGAGGACCGCCTCTGAGCCCCGCTTTCTCTCCGCTAAAGCCGACTGTCATAACTGCTTTCTCTGGCCACGCCCCCAGCAGTGATGTCACAGCAGGTGTTTTCCTCTGACAGGTGAAGCTGAGCACACAGTTACAGTATTGATGAGGTAAGCAGCATTCAGTCTCTGTACTGAACTCTGATCCACAGCGCTGCTGGGGGGACCATCAGACTGATGCCTGACAGCGTTATGTAGCATCGCTGTCGCTCCGGCAGTTTGTTTTTCTGATCACAGATATTGAACCTCTAACCTCTGAACTGTAACTCCTTCTGCCGTCTGAATGAAGACATGATGTGCGTTGGCCTTCCTGAGTTCTCAGTAGCTTCTAACTAGTTTCAAACTAGTGATTCACTAAATCAGGTTGCACCATTAAAGCTTAAGACATGTCTCAGCGGGTTAGGACTTTAGTGATGTGTAATTATGGAAACATCTGCAGCGCTGTCCAATCAGGAGCAATCAGCTATTCCTAACAGGAAGTCACTGTAGCATCACAAGTTGTAATAAAACCTTAAAAATAAATAAATGCATTCACAAAAATCTGTACAGCATGAGCGGGAAATATCTGATGAACCTAAGCGACAGTTTTTGGTCATTTAGTGTATTTATTAGCATCACGTTTTATATTTTGAGGTGTTTTTTGTAAAATGTAATTTAAAATCTTCCAGACTGACGTCATTATTAAACAGCATTAATCGAGTTTCAGGTCAGAGACGTCGACCTACTCCAGATCACCTCTTTCACTCTGAACGGCTCAGATGTTAGCATGCTAACGTTAGCTAGCAACAGTTAGCGGCTGTAAACAGCTGATCTCTACGTGAGAACTAGTTAGTGATGATGAAACTCACTGAGTGACGTCAGGACGAGGCTCAGTTTCACCAATCACACAACTGGTGAGAAGCTGATCGACACTCATCAATAGCCCCGCCCACACACACACACACACACACACACACACACACACACTCACAGCAGCTGTCTGTCATTCATAAAAGAGACCTCAAACAAGGTCGAGACACACAGAGAGAGAGACCGCAGAAGTTATTGATCAGGTATTGATGAGTGTCAGTGTTACTGTTCTGACCACAGAGATATTGACAAAGACAAGAGGGGGGGGGGTCTAATGGATTTTCTCTGAATGGAAAGCAATTAAAACCCAACATCAACACCATTAACCCCACAACACACACACACACACACACACACACACACACACACACACACACACAAAAATCCTCTGTGCGTATGTGCTGTGTGTGTGTGTGTGTGTGATTTTGATTGGCTGCTAATCCTGGTTAAATTAATGAGAAGAAAGTTAATTTGTGGTTTTGACCCTTTTCTGTTCAGAAAAAGGATTACGCACAACAATACAACACACACTAACACACACGCACACACACACGTTTTGAGTGTGTGTGGATGATAATAAATGAAGGGTGGGAATGAGAGACGACAGGTTTGCTCAGTCTGTCTTTTCAAATCTCTAATGAGTGAACACACACACACCACACACACACATTAAACAGACAACACACACACACACACACACACACACACACACATTAAACAGACAACACACACACACACACACACATTAAACAGACAACACACACACACACAGTCAGTGTGGAGTCTTCAGTGAGTTGGATGAGGTTGATATAAAGGTCTTGTTATTAAATTAATCTCTCTCATTATTTTTGACCCTCTGAGCTTCTGTACCCCCCCTCACCCACACACACACACACACACACACACACACACACACACACACACACACACACACACACACACACACACACACACACATACACTAAACACACACACACACACACACACACATACACTAAACACACACACACACACATACATACACTAAACACACACACACACACACACACACACACACACACACACACACACACACACACACACACACACACACACACACACAAACACACACACACACACACACACACATACACTAAACACACACACACACACACATACACTACACTACACACACACACACACACACACACACACACACACACACACACACACACACACACACACACACACACACACACACACACACACACAAAACGCACACAGACATCCACAGTGTGTCTCTCAGTGTTGTTTTCTAATAGAGAATCACTCAGGTCCGGGTCCAGCAGATCCGAGTCCAGCAGGTCCGAGTCCAGCAGGTCAGAGTCCAGCAGGTCAGAGTCCAGCAGGTGCGAGTCCAGCACGTCCAACTCCAGCAGGTGCGAGTCCAGCAGGTCCGAGTCCAGCAGGTCAGAGTCCAGCAGGTCCAACTCCAGCAGGTCCGAGTCCAGCAGGTGCGAGTCCAGCAGGTCCGAGTCCAGCAGGTCCGAGTCCAGCAGGTCAGAGTCCAGCAGGTCCAACTCCAGCAGGTCCGAGTCCAGCAGGTCCGAGTCCAGCAGGTCCGAGTCCAGCAGGTGCGAGTCCAGCAGGTCCGAGTCCAGCAGGTCCGAGTCCAGCAGGTCAGAGTCCAGCAGGTCCAACTCCAGCAGGTCCGAGTCCAGCAGGTCCGACTCCAGCAGGTCCGAGTCCAGCAGGTCCGAGTCCAGCAGGTGCGAGTCCAGCAGGTCCGAGTCCAGCAGGTCCGAGTCCAGCAGGTCAGAGTCCAGCAGGTCCAACTCCAGCAGGTCCGAGTCCAGCAGGTCCGAGTCCAGCAGGTCAGAGTCCAGCAGGTCCAACTCCAGCAGGTCCGAGTCCAGCAGGTGCGAGTCCAGCAGGTCCGAGTCCAGCAGGTGCGAGTCCAGCAGGTCCGAGTCCAGCACGTCCAACTCCAGCAGGTGCGAGTCCAGCAGGTGCGAGTCCAGCAGGTGCGAGTCCAGCAGGTCAGAGTCCAGCAGGTCAGACTGAGGTTCCAGAGAGCAGATTCAGGTGTGAACATCTGTGCATTAGATTATATCTCAGCTGCTTCAGGAACAGAACCAGTGTCACTGGGTACCAGTACACACTGACACTTAGATGGAGTTAGAGAATAAGGAGCAACAACCGGAGGACTGAGAAATCAGAAGTGCAAACACGCTAACTCATTTCAGGGGTTAGGACTCATTCCTGCAGCTCTGTTCGTATACAAGGAAGCAGTTTGATCTCCGGCCGTCGCGCGTGTGTGTGTGTGTGTGTGTTTATTAAATATTGATCCTCTTCAGTCTTTACTGTGTCGTCCAGCAGACTCTTTGATCGGATTGGACGGCTCATTGTTTCTGTCTGTGATGAGTTTGATGTTCCTGATCAGTTACATGAAAACTGTCATTGATAAAGGTCATTATAGAACTTTACTAATCACTCAGCAGCTAAAGTAATTAGTTACATCAACATGAACTCACATCAGCATCCTGAATCTCAGCACATGAACATCACTGAATAAACACAAAGTGAGTCTGTTGCGTGAGTCCGCACACTGACACACACACACACACACACACACTCGCGCACACACACACACACACACTCGCGCACACACACACACACACTCACACACAAAGTTACAAAGTGCTTCACATGGTTGAACTAGACTTAAAACATTTGAGGAGACAAATAAAATCAGACAAAATAATGCAAAAATAAAACGGATAGATAAAAACAATACTAACAACAATAAGTTCAGTTCAGAGTTCAGAGCGGGGGGGTCCTGACTGTTAAACCAGGTCTCCTTCAGTCCAGAGTCCTGCCTGAGGATCTGAGGCTGTGGCTCATTAAGGAGCAGCAGGTCAGTAATATATCTGGGAGCTGAACCATGAAGTGCTATAAACCTGATCATTAAAATCGTAAAATCAACTGTAAAACTGACTGGTGACCAGTGAAGAGACTGAAACAGGCTGATGATCTGGTCTGCTGGTGTTTGTTGCTGGTGGATTTCACAACTCGGACAACTTTATCGGTGATCTCCGACCCCCTCTAATTCACTTACTGCCAGAACAGGAGTACAGAGGAAACCATCTCCATGGTGCTACGCTCCGCCCGCTCCCTCCTGGACAACAGCAACACCTATACTGTTCATCGACTTCAGTTCAGCATTCAACACCATCGCACCCTCCAACCTGATCACCAAACTCAGTGAGCTGGGCATCAGCACCTCCCTCTGCAACTGGATACTGGACTTCCTAACCAACAGACCCCAGTCTTAGACTTAGGTTAGACAACTACACCTCCTCAGCCTTCACCCTGAACTCCGAGAGTCCCTCCCCTCTACTCCCTCTTCACCTACGACTGCACACCTGTACATGGTTCTAATATCATTATCAAGTTTGCAGACGACACAACTGTGATTGGCCTCATAAACAACAACGATGAGTCGACCTACACGGAGAAGGTCCAGCACCTGGCGGCATGGTGCGCCGACAACAACCTGGCCCTCAACACCAAGAAGACACACACACCCGATCCGTATAAATGGGATGCAGGTTGAGAGTGTCGCGAGCTTTAAGTTTCTAGGTGTCCACATCTCTGAGGACTTCTCTTGGACCCTCGACACTTCGACCCTGGTCAAGAAGGCCCACCAGCGTCTCTTTCTTCTGAAGAAGAAGGAGACTGAAGAAAGTCAATCTGTCTCCTCAGATTCTGGTGAACTTCTGCCGCTGCACCATCGAGAGCATCCTTACCACCTGCATCACATTATGGTACGGCGACTCCTCTGTCTCGGACCGAAAGCACTGCAGAGGGCGGTGAAAACTGCCCAACACGCCACCGGTTCGCCACTGCCCTCCTCCCCTCTGGGAGGCGCTACTGGACTCCGTTCCAGGACCAAGCAGGCTCAAGACCAGCAGGCTCAAGACCTGCGTCTTCTCCTCAACTGTCCCCTTGCTGAACTCTGCACCTTCTTGAAAACTGACTGAACGTTTCATGCAGCTTTACTGTAATATTCCAGATTTTAATGAAATAATGAACAGTGAACAAGATGTTACTTTAGCTGTGAAGACGTTGATTGATAATTTAATTAATTATTTTAAGAATCAAAGTTAATACTTTGATAGTTTCTTTCTTCTTTTTCCTCCTCCTCTCTTCTCTTAATTAGTTTAATCTTTCTTGTTTTCCTCTCTTTCTTTCTATTTTTCTGTTTCTGTTTTTTCTTTCATTTAATTATTTTTCCTCCATTTTATGTTCTGCCTCCCGCTTTCTTCTCTTGTCCTCTTTTCTTTTGTTCTTGTTCCTTTTCTCTCGTCACTTCTTCCCTCATCTTTTGTTTATCCTTTTTCCTTCTCTCTCTTTTCCTCTCTTCTCACATTCAAAGCATTTTTCATTTCTCCATTCTCCTTTCTTTTGTCTTTTCTTCTTCTCTTTTCCTTTTTTCTCTCCCTCTCTTCTTCCCAAACACTACAGACATGCTATTATATTATCATCAGAAGTTTAAACACTCACATATTGGTATCAATATCAAACATCCAGTATTGTTTAAATGCAGTTTGACTTCCTGTCAACATGCAGAATCCACACTAACCAGACTCATAATACACTGTGTGTCAATAACAGGAACTTATTATAAAACTTCTCTCTTCTCTTTCGCTCTTAACCTTCTGATTAACAGTTACTTGTCTTTGTTACTTAAAATATTGCATCTTCATTAATTGTTCAGTTTGCAGTGCTGTCGTATGTTTGACTGCTGCTCTGCTGTATTATGATAACTATTCAAATCCAGGATCAAATGATAGAAATGTTACAGAACAGCACAACTGTGAATGTGTTTAGAGTAAAAACTAGAGTTTCCAGCATCCAGACTGATTCCACTTGAACTTCTGCTCAGTCGTATAAAAACTGCTGATCTCTGAGTGTTTTCCAGTTTACTGCAACATAATCTCTGTAACCAATCACAGTCCTTCTGCTGTTAGTAGAAATTACAAACTGCTGTTGAGTCTTTTCTTCCATCACAGAGTTAATTTTTTCTGGACACATTTAGCAGATAAAATGTTGATGTGAGGAGTTGAAGCAGACTGTCAGAGGAGTTTTAATCTAATAACAGCCTCCTCCATCTATCTGATGATTGTTTCTGCAGCTCAGTTATTATTTTTCTTCTTCTGTTATAAAACTTTGCTGCAGTCCGTCGACCGCTCAGTGCTGATAAATAGCAGGTGATGGATGTCGGCTCCTCGGCCCTGATAGTTCCTCTCCGACCGCTACATGAAAGGAAGAAAGACTATTATTTCTTATCATCTTCTTAACATTATAAGCAGTGGAGTGTTATCAGGGGAGCAGAGAGGAGGTGCTCTGATAGACTGTCACCTCCTCTCCTCTGATAACATCGCACAGAGATGAGAGGGGGAGGACGAGTGGGGGGGGGAGGGTGTGAATGACAGAGATATTACCCCTGTGGAAGATCTGAGTGGTGATTTCCTCCATGACAAATGACCCAGCATAGAGAGGAGGAGGAGAAGGAGGAGGTATGGACAGCAGACCAGCTGACAGCTCAAATTATAGAAGAAAATATCATCTAATCTGCAGCCTGATGGACGTCGAGCTCTCCACCTGAAACACATCAGTTTACTGCAGCAGTCTGATCTACATACATCAGAGAGGAAACATGGAGGAGAGTTTTCATTCAAATATAAAGTTTGTTCTCAACCATAAAAACAGAAAGTTTCAATACACCCTCAAACTCTTTACTCTTTAATTAAAAGTCTAGTGAAGATCCCAAAGTGTTCAAAGATGCTGAAGAGGCTGAAATGTTAGTGAAATATTTCTAAAATGATGAAGACATGTCGACTGTTTCCACCACGTGAGGGTTCGTGGTTTTTTTATATTAGCAATATATAACTATATGCATTAAATTTGTGTTTAATTACTTTGAACAGACTTCAGCTGATGTGAGACGTCCATGTTTGTTTGGTTTTTCTGTATTTTTTTACCTCCATGTCAGATATATCAGAGTTTCACAATTATGACTTTAGATAAACAAGATTTACAAGTTAGAACCAAACCTGCTAATTACAATACTTCTAATATGACATGAATGCAGCATTAAAAAAAGGACTGTGTCTGAATATTTCACTGTATTAACTGTTTATCTGAGTGTGTGAATGTATTCTGTATATGGAGCCTCAAAGAGTCCAACATGTAAACTACTGTCTGCTAACTATCCCACAATGCAACATGTCACATTTATCATACATGTGTATCTGTTATGTGAAGGACTGTGATTTACATCCAGTGTGAAAACAGGAAGCCATGTGTCCTTCATGTAGAGAAGGTAGACAGGGTGGACATGTAGCGAGCTGCATTATTTTAAAAAACATTCAGTGTTGTGGTTTGGGGGTTCAGTTGTATTATTTCCTGTTTTATTTTGTAAGTTTTCTGCCTCATGTGTCTTGTGTAATTTTACTTCCTGTCTTTGTTTGCTTTTCCTGCCAGTTTGGATTGTTTGACCTGCCCTGATTAGTTTCACCTGTGCCCCATTTTCTCCCCTCACCTGAGTGTATTTAAGTTCTTCCTTTGTTCTGTGCCAGTTCGTCTATACAAACTGTATACTGTATGTACAAAGTATACAGTAACCACAACATCCTCTGTTCAACTCCAGCCTCAGACCTGTGT
This sequence comes from Siniperca chuatsi, assembly GCF_020085105.1. NCBI lineage: Eukaryota > Metazoa > Chordata > Actinopteri > Centrarchiformes > Sinipercidae > Siniperca > Siniperca chuatsi. The sequence continues at coordinate 379,398 of NC_058061.1, forward strand.
TTCATGTCTTTCCACTCACTCCCTGTATCTCCACTGATCACCTTCACTCGTCAGTATCAAGTGAATTCAGTCTTTACTGGCACTGATCACAGCTGCTCAAGTCAAGTCAGCTTTATTTATATAGCCCATTATCACAAATCACAATTTGCCTCAAGGGGCTTTACAATCAGTACAGGATACAACACCTTCTGTTCTGACCCTCGGACTCGGATCAGGAAAAACTCCCCCAAAAACCCCTTAACAGGGAAAACATGTTAGAAAACTCTGGAAGAGCAGCAGAGGAGGAGTCCCTCTCCCAGGACGGACAGACAGGAAGTAGATGTCGTGTGTACAGAATGGATTTACAACAGAAAGTCATAGTATATACAATTATGATGACACAATCACAGTCTGACGGAAGTGATTGACTTTCTCATTAAATCACTATGAGCTGATGGATCCTCTCAGTTTGTCATTTGGCTGCTTCATAAACACGTACAGAGATATATGTATATATGTACATACATACATATATGTTCTATAAATGACAAACTGATTTAAAAATGCTCTATTTCCATTGACTGCAATGGTTTACAAGACTACATGATTTTTTTTTCATAAACATCGGAAATTTATTTTATCAAGAATTTACAGTGGCTGTTTACTGTGCTGTTTATGGTAAAACATTTTGATGCACTGTGGGCTCAATTTTAAAAAATTTAAAAATCTGGCTGTATCGTTTGTGGAGGACAGTCTGAAGATGCAGTGTGGCAAGTTTGGTGTTGATTGTGTAAAAAAAGGTGGGAGGAGCTAAACTGGGCTACACTTTGGTGAAAGTTGCAAAGTGGTAGCACGTACGACTGATTTGTTATGAAGTTTTAAACTTCAGACGGTTGCTGTAGCGCCACCATCATGACTATTGGCCGACAATTCCTGGTGAGGATGTTTGGCGTAGGACTGGACCTATGTGCAAAATGTTGTTTATTTTCGCGCATGGAAAGGCAGATTTCCTAGGACTAATAATAATAATGAATATAATAACATCGGCAATTCCAAGAGGGTCCTAGCTGCACGGCCCCTGATTAATGTAAAATGTTCTGATCGGCATGATAGTGGCTGAGGAAGATGATGACGAAGATGATGGTGAAGACGATGATGGAGGAAGCAGCAGGGTGGAACAAACAGGAAATGACAGAACACAGACATGCAGCTTTAACAACACATCAGGAGACATTTTAGTTAGCATGTTCTGCTAAAAGGCTATTGTTGACACACACACACACACACACACACACACACACACACAGTGAGTACTCCATTATCCCATTGTTGTTCAGGCTGATTAATTATTAATGACTTCACTTTAGTGTCTTTCACCTAAAACGGATGATCGGGGTTCAACATCAATAAAACAACAGACTCTCTCTCTGACTGACTGACAGCTCTCTCTCTTTGTCTTTCGCTCTCTCTAAGTCATGTGACAGGAAACACTGATTTAAAATTATTTTCAAATTAAAAGATGAACTTTCTCAGTTAAACTATGAATATGAATAAACAGTCAGTGCTGCAGCGGTCAGCTACACTGAGCTGATTCAGGGTTTAAAATATAAGTAAATTGCTGATACATTCAACTTTCAGTGTCGTTGTTTTTGTGTACATGTGATCTGCAAACATTAGTTTAACAAAAAGAACAAAAGCAGAGAACAAAGGGAACATCAGGAAAGAGTTAAAATAAAGATAAAGACAAATTAACACACAGTTAAAATTATATGTAACGTGTACAAAAACACATTGTTCTGCATTCACAGCAGCTTTATAACACCGATGTTTCAGGCTGAAATCAACTTATTTCAGCGGAATCACATTGATGTGACCTCCTACACCTGTGTGTGTGCGTGTGAGCGTGTATTACTCATGTTGTGGGGACATAAATTTGTTAACACAGTCCCAGTGGGGACTCGCCTTCCTTTTGGGGACAAAATGCAAGGCCCCATAATGTAAATCTTTCAATTTTAGGTTGAAGACTTGGTTAAAGGCTAGGTTCAGGTTCAGGTTAGAGTTAGTCTCTAGGAAATTAATGTAAGTCAATGTAATGCCCTCTGAAGTGCTGGAAACACGACTGTGTGAGTGAGTATGTGTGTATGCGTGCGTATTTGTGTGTGTGTGAAGGCCAAACAGTGTGTCTAAGTCCATCATCCAGGTCATTATGTCTCATTCAGTCTCAATATTCAAACAAATCAATGTGTGTAAATGTGTGTAAAGTCCTCCTGAATAATTAAACATATTAGTGAATCTGTGGCCAATAGGAAGACAGCATCCATTCATTAATTATTTTTAATAAATCTGTGTTTGAGTGTGTGTGAGCGTGTGCGTGTGTGACGTGATGCTCTCTGACAGGACGTTAAAACACGAGGGGAACTCACTACCTCATTAATAATTAATTAGCTCAGCTGCTCGTTAATAGTTAATAGCTGAGAAGCTTGTTAATATTAGATGATGACAGAGAGATCAGCCGTCCAATCAGATTACATCAACAGGACGAGAGAGAGAGAGATTCACATGTATGTGGAACGAGACCAGCCACATTCACTTCCTGTTGTAAACTGACCCGCCTCCTTCAGTCTGATTGACCTTTGACCTGTGACATCATAGGGCTATCCAATGTCCTGCCAGGGGAGACTTTCCACGGACCGCTACGACCTGTGAGTCGAGGGTCACGTGACCAACAGGGTTACCCGAGCTAGGATGACCGCTAGCGAGCTAATCTGCTAGCATGTTTACTGCCTGCTAACTACTTTGGTCTGTGTTAGCTGTTATTCAATTCAAATTTATTTATATAGCGTCAATTCATAACAGAAGTTAACGCATTGCACTTTTCCTATAGAGCAGGTCTAGACTGTACTCTTTATAATATTATTTACAGAGACCCAACAAATCCCACCATGAGCAAGAACTTGGCGACAGTGGCAAGGAAAAACTTCCTTTAAGAGGCAGAAGCCTTGGACAGAACCAGACTCAATGGTGAGCGGCCATCAGAGAGAGAGAGAGAGATTTGGGGGAAGGGGGATAGGGTTAGGGAGGTACAATGCAAAGACCACATAATATTTTTTTTATATAGTAGAATAATAATTATAGTGTTAATATTAATAAATAATAGGAATAACAGCTATAGGAAGAATAATGTCAGCATCAGTATCAGAGCCAATAACAACAACTGTAGCAGCAGTTGTCGAGCAGGAACACGGGGGCAGCAGGTGGCCCACAACCACAGATCCAGACTCTGCAGGAACACGGGGGCAGCAGGTGGCCCACAACCACAGATCCAGACTCTGCAGGAACACGGGGGCAGCAGGTGGCCCACAACCACAGATCCAGACTCTGCAGGAACACGGGGGCAGGTGTGACCCACAACCACAGATTCAGACTCTGCAGGAACACGGGGGACAGCAGGTGGCCCACAACCACAGATCCAGACTCTGCAGGAACACGGGGGCAGCAGGTGACCCACAACCACAGATCCAGACTCTGCAGGAACACGGGGGCAGCAGGTGGCCCACAACCACAGATCCAGACTCTGCAGCTCTGGAGGCAGAAATACCTGCTGAAAGCGACAGAAGGAGAGAGGAGAGAAACGAGAAAGCACAGAACTACGGGAGAGAGAAGATGTCGAGTTAGTAACATGCAGTAATGGGATAAAAATGCAAACAGATGGAGAGGGAGAGGAGGAGAGAGGAAAGAGGTGCATCATGGGAAGTCTCCCAGCAGTCTAGGCCTATAGCAGCATAACTTTTCATGAAGATTTTCCATTGGTCTGTTGATTTTTACACCTGATCTGTTTTGGATCAGAACTTCAGGGTCAGAGTCACATAAAAACTGTTGAGTTCAGGTTCATTCAGCCAGTCTACATGTGCTTTGAGGACTTGGGGTATGGGGTACTGTGTGTGGATGGGGTACTGTGTGCGTATGAGGTACTGTGTGTGGATGGGGTACTGTGTGAGTATGGGGTAATGTGTGAGTATGGGGTACTGTGGGAGTAAAGGGTACTGTGTGAGTAAAGGGTACTGTGTGAGTAAAGGGTACTGTGTGAGTATGGGGTACTGTGGGAGTAAAGGGTACTGTGTGAGTATGGGGTACTGTGTGAGTAAAGGGTACTGTGTGAGTATGGGGTACTGTAAAGGGTACTGTGTGAGTATGGGGTACTGTGCGCGTATGAGGTACTGTGGGAGTATGGGGTACCAGGACTGTTACTTTGAGTCATTCAGTCCTTGTATAACCAGAGGAGGAGGAGCAGGAAGTCAAACATGTTCTCAGTGCGTGTCTGACTCCACCAGGTTGTTCCTGGACAAAATCTGAGGCTGCAGTCGAGGTCTGAATCATCTGAAGGGGAACCATCTTTAGGGATACTATAGTCTACTTAGTCGTCAGTCTTTGGGTTAGATTTGTATCTATCCATCCAGTGCCGATCATGAGTATCAGTATCAGTTAAAATAAAATTATCTGATCAGACGGTATCAGCAGATAATCAATAATAAAGGACTCTGATCAGTCTGGAAACAGTGGTTCTGACTGGTTTCACTGGGTTCATTAATCAGAAACCCTCACAGCTCTGATGAACCCTGTAAACCCTGAAACTTAGATTTCAACCATTTTCAGAAGTAGAAACATGAGGAAAACATGAGCAGACTGAAAATGAATCAAGAAAACTTTTTTCTCTCCAGCTGCTTCACAAAGTGTCGAACTGTTTGAAATGTAAACTGCGAGTCTCTGTAGAGTCTGAGGAACAAATTCAACTTTCAAACTGAATCAAACTGAATCAAACTGAATCAAACTGAATCACACAGACGCAGCTGATTGGATGGAAATGAATTTTCTCTCAGATATTAACGAGAAACAGACGCAGGAAAAACAACGACAAATCAAATACCCATCAGCCCCTCTGTCTGCCTGCTCTCCACCCAGAGTCTGTATATATACATATGATTTGTTTCCATTTACATGGACAACATTGGGTTATTACAGCCATAATTACTGAGCTGCGGCAGCCCGTCACCGCCTTCATATCTGCCAATAAACCGCCGACCAAACACCGACCGCCACAGTGAAGCAGGGCATCATGGGAATGAAATTAAGTCTTGATTTGGAGAGTGTGCGGGGCGGCCGGAGCGCTGCTCGGGTTAAATGAAAAGATGACTGCAGCTGGTTTGGTGAGGCTGTTCATTTGTTAGCGGACGTCGCAGGTTCGATTCCCCCAGAGGCCGCCGCCGCAGCCGGGGAAACCTGCCCGCATCACATCAGCGCCACGGCAACGGAGAACGAATATGAAGGGAGATGATGTTCCCCACGGAAACACGACGTAAATAAACTCTTATGGAAATGTTCGTCTGTAATGTCGTTTTGTCACAATCAATTTCCCATTACCCGTCACCGCGGCAACGTATGCCATAATATACACACACACACACACACACACACACACACACACACACACACACACACGCAATGTGACTGAAATTCAGTTTGAACAACGAAGACGGAAAAATGAAAAGAAACCAGGGGGGAGTTTAAAACAAGGTTAGTATGTAGAGAGGAGGAGAGGAGGAAGAGGAGAGGAGGAGGAGGGGAGG
>NC_058061.1:392500-420000 GCF_020085105.1 Siniperca chuatsi
GTCCAGGAGCAGTTCACTTTTAAAGTAGTTCCCAGTAGTAGTTCAGATCATACTACTGGGAACTACTCAGACCATCATCATCCTACCGATACTACAACTAATATAATACGACTGATTAATGAACTGATGGTGTGTATTCAGGTTTGTTGGTGAGCTGTGACTACACACTCACACACAGACTCTATAATATAATATAATGTCTTCTAACCAAATATGTGCATCTGTCAATATGTGCTAACCAAATATAGACGTCCTGTTGGGGGCGGGCAGTCGGTGGCTGCAGCCAATAGAAACTCAGCTGGTTTGAATAAAAGCAGAAGCAATAAACCTCCAAACACTCTTTATTCCAATAACGTGTTTTTATTCCAATAAACCTCAAACTGTTTAACGACTGATTCCACCTCACTGCAATATGCTTTATTGGGTTTTAGGTTTTTGGGGGGGTCTATTAGGTTAAACTGTTTTGCTGCCAGGCATCTGATTAGCTGAGAGGATGGTCTCCATGGTTACCTGCTGGAGGGAAAAAACAGGTTATGAGCTAACGGTTGTTTTATTTTGATGATTTCTTTATTAGATATTATACAGCACTTCCTGTTTCAGGTTACAGAGCGTGTTAAGAAATCAGCTGAGGACAGCCAATCAGGAGCCACCGTCACTCAGGTGTCAAACATACGGTTCAGGCACTTCAAGGGCCAATCCATTTCTTTTATCTGGTGCTGGTTGGTCCTCCTCAGCCTGTGAAGACAGCTGTATGGTGCTTCTGTGGGTAACACTTACCCCCCCATTGTTCATTTATAACAAGTAACAAACATGTAATAACTGTTAATAACAGCTATAATTAGTGTTGTCTGCTGTATAAACAGATACTGAATGATAAAACAGGAAAACCGCTGAAATAATATAAAAAAGGTCTTCACAGGAGAAGTTAGAACATTAATAAACACTTGAACACGTCCTTATAACTGCTTATAACATGACGGTCTGTTATTAACCAGTTATTACACTTATTTATTACTGATTAAACTTAATACAACGAGAGGAGGGTTTCCTCTCTGAGTCTCTGGAGGAGTTTTGTCAAGTCTGAGAAAATACTTTTCCTTACATTTACATTCTACATTTCCTGAACATTTAGTGTTTCTCCGCACAGTAACAGTCCTCCGGACGGTCCTGTCCACATCTGTTTCCTGTCTGTCTCTGCCGTCGATCTTCCTGAGCTTTCTGTCTTTTTATCACCTGTTGTTGAGACAACGCTCTGACTCACGTGTTCATCATGTTTCTGTGCAGCTGCAGGTCGCAGGAAGCGGGGTGGCCCATCAGTGCAGCTGGAGGCAGATGGCCCGGCGCTTCGCCGCTGTACACCTCCACCTTTCACCATAAAAAGGTTTCTGCACATCGAGAGGACGTTAACTCCAACAGTGTCCTGAGCAGCTGCGAGTGATGGGGATGCAGTGCACTGACTTCCTGCCCGGTTTCGCTGCTTAAATGAACTCAGTGTAAATCAAACTTTGACCCCACAGTGCTCGTCCAGAAGGATTCTGGGACTGAGGAGGAGGAGAAAAGTTAATGTTGTGTCTGTAACTGAGGACACCAGGTTAGAAAACTAATATTGGGATTATTTCCATTGTGATGTGGTCTGTAGCGTCAGTATCAGCCGATCCGCAGAATTCTGTGACTGAAGTTTTCCCGTACATCCTGACACTCTGCAGGTTCAGTCACATTGTCCTGAGGAAGGATGTGATGTCACAGCTGTGAGGTGGAAACTGTGACATCAGAGTAATATTTGGGAAACGTGATCACAGGCTGTTCACGACTATGTTCTTTGTTACGATGATTTAGTGTCTTCAGCTTTCGCCTGCATCTCCCTGTCTTCATCTCTGACGTCGGGCTGCAGAAATAAACCCGACACACTGCAAGTCAAGTCAGTTTTATTTATTTATATATATTTAACATCGCAAATCACACGTTGCCTCGGGGCTTTACAGTCTGTGCAGCAGACGACTCCCTCTGTCCTTAGACCCTGCAGCTTTCTGAAGTAAATATGCGATAGCAACATTAGTCGCAGCTCCTCCCCTCTGCCTCTCACGTCCAATCAAAGTGCTTCAAACAGTTAATCACAAATAACCCAAAGTGATGTCACTGAGCGGGGCCGGACCCAGGCCAGCTTCCCCTTAACTATAGCAACTTTGAATACATTTTATTTTACAATACTCAGACATTACAGTCAAAACTTCTTAACAGCTCCACAGTATAAGTACTGCACGTTTACTTAGTACAAACAAGAACAAGAGCTACAAAGAAATCAACACAAATATCAGCTCTAGCACGTCTGCAGCTTCAGCCTGTAAAGTTTTAAAACTATTCAAGTCAAGCTGAGGCAACAGAAGAAACTCGCCTGAAAGAGAAAGAAAGAGGCAGTGAGTCTGAACGAGTCCTGCTTTAACACACACACAGCTGTCAGGACTGATAGGGGCCCCCGGGGGCCTCATGGCCCTAATGAGGCTGTTTGATGACTAAAATAGACACAAACATCTTAACTGTGCTTCATGTGTGTGTTTGTGTTTGTACAGTGGTTGAAAGAGGACGCTGTGTGTGTCCCCGTGTGATAAGCAGGAAGTGCTCAGCAGCAGAATGAGATCAGGCGTTTACTGATGATCTGACCAGTGCATGCTGGGATATCTAAAACGCTTGTTGTCTAATGGCGTCTACAAAACGACATTGCACTCACAGAATCGAGAGTTGTTTTGTGACTTTCTGAAAGAGATCCAGCAGCAACGCCCACCTCACGCAGTGATTGGTCCGCTGAGTGCAGGTGTGGCAGGTGTGGCAGGTGTGACAGGTGTGGCAGGTGTGACAGGTGTGACAGGTGTGGCAGGTGTGGCAGGTGTGACAGGTGTGGCAGGTGTGACAGGTGTGGCAGGTGTGACAGGTGTGACAGGTGTGACAGGTGTGACAGGTGTGGCAGGTGTGGCAGGTGTGACAGGTGTGACAGGTGTGGCAGGTGTGGCAGGTGTGGCAGGTGTGTGTGACAGGTTAGGTGTGCAGGTGTGGCAGGTGCACAGGTGTCCAGGTGTGACAAACTGCAGCGTGCTGCATTTGTCCTGTAAACAGTTTGCTCAGTGTGGTGAGTTTTGTGGTGAGTGCGTTAAAAGTTACATTTCTCAGTGAAGTTCAGCTACAGTAGCGTTGGTGTTTTCTAAAACATTTCCAGTAGTGAGGAAGTGCGACGCTGCATCGCTGGATTTTATTTTCTCTTGAAGAACAGCAGAAACTATTTTTTCGCCTGGTTTCTTGGTCACTTCCTGGTCTTCTGATTGAGGAGAAAATGCAGCAGGAGGTTTTTATGGAGCAGAGAGAGTTCTGTTCACCTCCTGCTGCCAACAAGTCCTTCAAATTACAGGCTGTTCTCAGTCTTTCGTAGTTATACCTACGAAAAGTGATGCGCTGTGATTCATACATAACGCGCGTGATCGGGAGCCACGAGGCCGTCGCATTTATCGTCAGGCTGCGACCTCTAGTGGCCTCAGTCATTATGACGGGAGCAAAGGAGGAAGTCAACGCTGACATATTTTAAGTTACGCTTACGTATGTTAAGCTACGTACGTAAATTACGTAACCTATGTAAGTATTTCTGTCACGTGACTTACTGTGTTACTAACATAACTTACTTGTTTTAACCATAATGTGAGCTTTTCCTAAACCTAACCAAACCACGACCGTTTCACAACGTTAACCACAGGTTTATTGTTACCATGACAACGCTGGTTGCTGGACATTCGTAGGATTATGTACGAAAAATGGTGTGTAACTTTTCGTAAGATATCATACGAACCGTTGTATTAGGATACGTTGAATTAATCAACATGTTGTTGTCCTGTCGAGCGAAACAATGTTTTCTGATCAGCAGGACGAATTCTTCTGCCTGTGACGTCGAAGCTGTTTCACATTACTGATGGAAAATAAATTTTATGGTGTGACAACACTGGTTAAGGACTGAGGTACGGTATTAACCAGGTGGTTAAAGTTAGTGAGTGATGGTGGTTGACTGTTGGGAGGAAACAGGAAGTGAACAGCGAACTCTGGTGTTAGTCTGATGTTTGTTGACTTCTTCTCTCTGCGTCTATTTCATCACCTGACTTCCTGCTCTGACCCTGACAGAGTCATAAGTACTACGACCACTAGAGGGCGCTGTCACTGGACGTAAACAACGTTTGCTGAAACGACCGATGCTGTCGTCTCTCCACTGTGAGTGGAGCTCTTCTGTAAATTTAACCATCCCGGTGTTTAAAAGTCACCACATGTGAAAGATCAGCTTCTCTGCTGTTGTCAGTCTCGCAGCTGAACTGAACTCTCACAGCGTTTCCACTAACGAATACCTGAAATGTTCTGTTTGTGAAAAACAGCGGAAACCAGGCAGAACCTAGAACCAAAGCCTTCCAGGCTCTTCCAGGCTCTTCCAGGCTCTTCCAGGCTCTTCCAGCTTCAGGTTGTGTGAAGCTCCAGGTTTCAGGTCCGTAAGTTCCCGTAGAAGAAAAGAGCTGTTATGTTATGTAAGACCCGCCTTCTTAAGATTGGCAACCAATCACAATGACGAGCTGTGACAGTGTGATCTCTGGCTAACAGTCATCCTTATTGGTGGCTTCCTGACTCATCAGTATGATGATGTCACATCCTGTAAGTACCACCTGTCAGGTGTAAGTTCCCCCTTCAGGAAACATATAATAATCAATATATAAATAACAATTTATTGGGGTCAGAGGTCTTTCGGGGACATGCTCCTGGGCAGCTGAGCATACACTGATATGACTTCCTGTTGTGATGGATGGTGGTCGCTATGGCGACAGAGAGCTGGTATGGAGATGTAACCCGACAATGAGATTCCTACTGGAGAGCTTCATCACTCATCCTCCACATCTCGCCACGACGACACCGCGGTCACCGCTTCCTCCAGGCCCTGAGTGTGTTACTGCGTGTGTTACTGTGTGTGTGTTACTGTGTGTGTTACTGTGTGTGTGTGTGTTACTGTGTGTGTGTTACTGTGTGTGTTACTGTGTGTGTGTGTGTTACTGTGTGTGTGTGTGTGTGTGTGTGTGTGTGTGTGTGTGTGTGTGTGTGTGTGTGTGTGTGCGTGTCTCCAGTGTTAGAACGTCTCTGCATGATAGATGGCCTCATTTTAACCTGACACACACACACACACACACACACACACACACACACACACACACACACACACACACTCAGCAGGCTGTAGATGTGACAAACTGATAGCTGAGCCAATTAAAGGGCTATTACACCCGACCTGGTGTCATCAGAGGGCAGTGTGTGTGTGTGTGTGTGTGTGTGTGAGTGTGAGTGTGAGTGTGTGTGTGTGTGTGTGTGTGTGTGAGTGTGAGTGTGTGTGTGTGTGTGTGTGTGTGTGAGTGTGTGTGGCAAATTATACAGCAGCAGTTATGAATGAAGTCAGTACAAAGAGACGCTTCTTGTCCTCTACTGGAAATCGCTCACTTGCTATAATTAAATAGTGATTTTATTATTTAAAGCTAAACAAACCCTGCGTCTGAACGTTTCCATGGCAACATGAACGGGATCGGTGCTCAGTTCCACCCGCTATTCTAACGAAATGACCGGCAGATGATTCGCTCTCACCCGTGATGTCGTGTACTGCTGTCTGCTTGTAGGGCTGGTGTACTTTCCAGTTAACTCATTTATTTCCCATTCAGTGCGATTTGCTCACGGTGATCGGTTTAAGCCAACTTTTGGCCGGCTAGTTGACAAAGGTTCACTAATCGAGAGGGCTCGGCTGCTTCACTGTGATGAATTATGCTAGCTAGCTAGCTCAATAGGTAGCAGTCACAATCTTTTTGTTCTATAAATTATAGATAAATATGCCCTTTGTTTTCTAAGACGCTGTACATTGGCTGGGAAAAGGCGAGAGAGGGAGGAAGATAGCGTAAACGACAATGTTGGTTATGTTTGGCTACTCACAAAAATGTGTCCTCAGCGATTCCAGCCCACCGTGACGGGTATCAGACGCGCCCGTCACAGAGCGCTTCGGTCAAAGAGGGCGTCTGTGGACCCTCACTGAAGATACCAACCCCCCCGTCGAGTGGAGAGCCCCCTGGTGTGCAGGCAGGACATGAACTCATCCATAAACTCAGCAGCCTCGCCCTCACCCGCCCCGCCCGCCCCGTCCCATCCCAGCCTCGTCCCGTCCCGTCCCATCCCAGCCTCGTCCCGTCCCGCCCCGTCCCATCCCAGCCTCGTCCCGTCCCGTCCCATCCCAGCCCGCCCCATCCCAGCCGTCCCGTCCCGCCCCGCCCCCATCCCAGCCTCGTCCCGCCCCGTCCCATCCCAGCCTCGTCCCGTCCCGCCCGTCCCATCCCAGCCTCGTCCCATCCCCGCCCCATCCCAGCCTCGTCCCGTCCCGGCCCGTCCCATCCCAGCCTCGTCCCGTCCCGTCCCGTCCCATCCCAGCCTCGTCCCGCCCCGTCCAGATGCTCTCCACGTCACGTTTGTGTTACTATGGCTAAGGCGCTGTGCCTCAGTAAGTCTAAGTCAACATGTACTTGCTTGGTCCTGACTCAGAGTCACAGCACAGGTAACACTGGCTGTTACTTAGTTTCAGGTTATTTACGTTAACAAACAGACAGAAACTGAACCAGAACACTTCTCGATGAAGGATCATCCGCTGTCTCTGTGAACTCATTCGTCCATGTTTGTACTCTCACTTCCTCCTGACGACTGCCCTCTGACAGGCTCAGATCACCTAAGACCCGCCTTCTTCAGAGTGGCAGCCAATCAAAAATGACGAATGGACACCTGTGACCGCGACAGTGCTGACTGTACTAACTGTACCACGGCTTGATTATTGCAACGCGCTGAATTCGGGTATCGGGCAGGGCTCGCTCCCCCGTCTGCACGATCACACGGCCCCCGAGCCGGCCTCGGTGAGTGCCCTGCTGGTTCCCGGCTCTCAGTCTGTGACGAACAGGGATCGGGATCTTGCTTTTAGACGCAGACGCACTCGGCCTCTAGCCTCTTTTAAATGTCTTCTTAAAACTTTGCTCTTTGTGAAAGTTTTTGGAAGTGTTTAATATGTCTTTATTGTTTTTACTGTTTTCATATTTATCTGATCTTATTCTTTTTATTGTTTTTACTTCCTCCTCATGTTCTTTGGCCTTATTTTCACTTTGTCTGCCTCGTCTGGTCTTATTTCTTTTTCGTAAAGCACTTTGTAGCATTGTTAAAGAAAAGTTTATTATAATATTACTACTAACTGTACTACCAGTGCTGTGTCAGTACTGTGTCAGTACTGTGGTGTGTCAGCACTGTGTCAGTACTGTGTCAGTACTGTGCTGTGTCAGTACTGTGGTGTGTCAGTACTGTGTCAGTACTGTGTCAGTACTGTGTCAGTACTGTGCTGTGTCAGTACTGTGGTGTGTCAGTACTGTGTCAGTACTGTGCTGTGTCAGTACTGTGGTGTGTCAGTACTGTCAGTACTGTGTCAGTACTGTGGTGTGTCAGTACTGTGGTGTGTCAGTGCTGTGTCAGTACTGTGTCAGTACTGTGTCAGTACTGTGGTGTGTCAGTACTGTGGTGTGTCAGTACTGTGTCAGTACTGTGGTGTGTCAGCACTGTGTCAGTACTGTGTCAGTACTGTGCTGTGTCAGTACTGTGGTGTGTCAGTACTGTGTCAGTGCTGTGTCAGTACTGTGTCAGTACTGTGTCAGTACTGTGCTGTGTCAGTACTGTGGTGTGTCAGTACTGTGTCAGTACTGTGTCAGTGCTGTGTCAGTACTGTGTCAGTACTGTGCTGTGTCAGTACTGTGTCAGTACTGTGCTGTGTCAGTACTGTGGTGTGTCAGTACTGTGTCAGTACTGTGTCAGTGCTGTGTCAGTACTGTGTCAGTACTGTGCTGTGTCAGTACTGTGGTTACGCCCTCTCATTAATAATGAATAAACACAGATGTGTGTGAGCCGGAGGGAAGGTCGTGCGAGGTTAAACCTTCATATCACAGACTCTCTCTCTGGATGTTAACCAGCAGAGTCACAGCGTCAGTTTCTCAGTAACAGTCAGTCCGCCACGACTGTGTGTGTGTGTGTGTGTGTGTGTGTGTGTGTGTGTGTGTGTGTGTGTGTGTGTGTGTGTGTGCGTAATGAGCTGGCCTGAAGGCAGGTTGTCAGATGGTAGAATTTATTACCTCTTGACATCATAATCTACACTGCAACACACACACACACACACACACACACTTCTCTTCTTCTTTAGTGCCTTTTGAAAAATGTCGGCTGTTATTTGTTTACGACACACACACACACACACACACACACACACACACACACACACACACGGCTGTGTGATGACAAACGTCAGGCGACTGTTTCCTTTGCTGGAATATTATTTTCCAATATTCTGATCAATTTATCTGTCAGACAGAGAGAGAGACAGGGAGACAGACAGGGAGACAGGGAGACAGAGAGACAGGGAGACAGGGAGACAGACAGGGAGACAGGGAGACAGAGAGAGAGACAGGGAGACAGACAGGGAGACAGGGAGAGAGGGAGACAGAGAGAGAGACAGGGAGACAGGGAGACAGACAGGGAGACCGGAAGACAGGGAGACAGGGAGAGAGGGAGACAGAGAGAGAGACAGGGAGACAGGGAGAGAGAGACAGGGAGACAGACAGGGAGACAGGGAGACAGAGAGAGAGACAGGGAGACAGAGAGACAGGGAGACAGGGAGACAGGGAGACAGAGAGAGAGACAGGGAGACAGGTAGAAAGACAGGATGTGAGGAGGAGGCTGCTGGTCTCAGTTCAGAAGCGTCGGGTTTTATTTGAACAATATTTCAGTTTTTCTGAACAAAAACCTCTTTTTTCAAAACTGAACAGGAATAAATCCAAACAGCTCGTCTAGAGTTTCTTTTCACACACTCAGCTGTGTGTTTGTATGTGTGTATATTCAAATTAGTGACCAAATCATTATTATTATTATTATTATTATTATTATTATTATTATTATTATGTTGGGGAAAGTTAATTTGTTTGAGGACGAGCTTAGGACAAGCTGAGACGAGCCGACGACGAGGCCAGGACAAGCTGAGGACGAGCCGAGGACGAGCTCAGGACAAGCTGAGGACGAGCTGAGGACGAGCTGAGGACGAGCCGAGGACGAGCCCAGGACGAGCCCAGGACGAGCCCAGGACGAGCTGAGGACGAGCCGCGGACGAGCTCAGGACAAGCTCAGGACGAGCTCAGGACGAGCTGAGACGAGCCCAGGACGAGCCCAGGACGAGCTGAGGACGAGCCGCGGACGAGCCGCGGACGAGCCGCGGACGAGCTCAGGACGAGTTCAGGACGAGCTCAGGACGAGCTGAGACGAGCTGAGGACGAGCCAAGGACGAGCTCAGGACGAGCCCGAGACGAGCCCAGGACGAGCCCAGGACGAGCTGAGGACGAGCCGAGGACGAGCTCAGGACGAGCCCGAGACGAGCCGAGGACGAGCCCAGGACGAGCTCAGGACGAGCTGAGGACGAGCTCAGGACGAGCTGAGACGAGCCGGCGACGAGCGAGCCCAGGACGAGCCGAGGGCGAGCCCAGGCGAGGGAGCGAGGGCGAGCTGAGACGAGCGAGCCGGCGGCGAGCCCAGGACGAGCTCAGGGCGAGCTGAGGCGAGCCGGACGGCGAGCCCAGGGCGAGCCGAGGGGCGAGCCCAGGACGAGGACGAGCTGAGGACGAGCTGAGACGAGCCGACGACGAGCCCAGGACGAGCTCAGGACGAGCTGAGACGAGCCGACGACGAGCCCAGGACGAGCCCAGGACGAGCCGACGACGAGCTCGAGACGAGCCCGAGACGAGCCCAGGACGAGCCGAGGACGAGCCCAGGACGAGGACGAGCTGAGGACGAGCCCAGGACGAGGACGAGCTCGAGACGAGCTCGAGACGAGCCCGAGACGAGCCCAGGACGAGCCCAGGACGAGCCGAGGACGAGCCCAGGACGAGCCCAGGACGAGCCCAGGACGAGCCCGAGACGAGCCGAGGACGAGCCGAGGACGAGCCCAGGACGAGCTCAGGACGAGCTGAGACGAGCCCAGGACGAGCCCAGGACAAGCCCAGGACGAGGACGAGCTGAGGACGAGCCAAGGACGAGCCCAGGATGAGCCCAGGACGAGCCCAGGACGAGGACGAGCTCGAGACGAGCCTGAGACGAGCCCAGGACGACCTGAGACGAGCCCAGGATGAGCCGAGGATGAGCCCAGGACGAGCCCAGGACGAGCTCGAGACGAGCCCGAGACGAGCCCAGGACGAGCCGAGGACGAGCCCAGGACGAGGACGAGCTGAGGACGAGCTGAGGACGAGCCCAGGACGAGGACGAGCTCGAGACGAGCTCGAGACGAGCTCGAGACGAGCCGAGGACGAGCCCAGGACGAGCCCAGGACGAGCCCAGGACGAGGACGAGCTCGAGACGAGCCCGAGACGAGCCCAGGACGAGCCCAGGACGAGCCCAGGACGAGGACGAGCTCGAGACGAGCCGAGGACGAGCTGATGAGTCTCTCCGCCCGAAGGACGTTCAGTGATGTTTCGACCCTGTTTAGCTGTGAGCAGGAACGATGAGGACGGGGCTTTGCAGCTGCCAGAACCGTTCCCCCAGTGGGGGGTGGACGCACCTGATTGATTATCACCAGCTACAATAAAGACCCGTCCGGCTGTTTTGTCATGTGATGCTGATGACCTCGTACAGCTCCTGAGGCGTGTCTTCTGGTGCAGACGAGGGTCTTCCTGTCATCAGCACGCGCCGCTGCTGCTTAGTGTCTGCGGAGATATTAAAGACGAAGACAGTCCTCTCACTCTCTCGTTAACATCCATTAATCACTCCACCGATTAAACCTGTCCGTTGTCCAATCAGGTCTCCGTGACGACAGACAGACAGACAGGAAGTGGAGGTCTGACAGGTGCTACAGCTGCAACAGCTCATCATCGCCGACGTCGTCTCGTTAATGAATCCACCAATAATGTTCAAATCTCGTTAATAATCTGACGCTAATGGATCTTTTAGAGGAGCGTTTCCACACACACTGTCGTCACTGGGAGTGTGTGTGTGTGTGTGTGTGTGTGTGTGTGTGTGTGTGTGTGTGTGTGTGTGTGTGTGTGTTCATTAGCACCTGTTAGCTTTAGCGCTCACTGAGTCGAGCTGAGAAAAAGGTCGTCAGTCACACTTTTTTTGGTTTCACACACACTGCTCACTTATTTCCTCCTCGTCTATTTTCTGATTCACACACACACTCGCACACACACGCACACACACACACACACACACACACACACACACACACACACACTCACACACACACACGCACACACACTCGCACACACACTCACACACACACACACACTCACACACACACACACTCAGATGTTTCTGACTTGTATCAGCAGCTGTGGGTCTGAGGACAAAGACAATGTGTCCGCTGTTCTTTCTGTCATCAGTCTAAACTTTCCGAGACATTAATACATCAAGTTTAATTTAAATTTAGTTTCAGTATTTTTATACTTGTAGTAATATTTTTAGTAATATTTTATACTTTTACTCCACTACATTTATTTTAAAGCTTACGTTACTTTGCAAATTCAGATTATTAACACAAAATATACAAAACAAATAAATGATGGGGCAACAACTGCTTTGGATGCAAAACCAGAAAATTACACAATTTTACAATTTGACATAATTTCATGTTATTTCACATTTCCTCCACAGTTGAACACCGGTGATACTCCATCTGGGTATGTATATGTATATATACATGCATCTATATAGATATATGTATATATGTATATATACATGCATCTATATAGATACATGTATATATGTATATATACATGCATCTATATAGATATATGTATATATGTATGTATAGATGTAACTCAGTAGTAATTGTTTCTAAACGAAACGCTGCTACTGAAATGACAATAAACACAAAGTGCTGAACAGAGAAAAAATAAAAGTGTTTTCCTCATTTAACCGAATGAAGCCGATGAGGTCAAAGGTCAGACACGTCTCACAAGTCCCGGTACCTGTCAGTGCTGAGTGGGCGGGATCAACTGGGTTTGATTGACAGCTGGGACTGCTGTGTTACATCTGCATCAGCTGTTTACAGTAAGGAGGATGACCTCAGCAGATAAAGAGCTCCGCCCCCCTGTGTGTGTTTTCAGTGTGTGTGTTATCTGTGTGTGTGTGTATTTTCAGTGTGTGTGTGTGTGTGTGTGTGTGTGTGTGTGTGTTTCAGCATGTGTGCGTGTGTATTTTCAGTGTGTGTGTGTTTGTTTTGGGTGTGTGTGAGTGTGTGTGTGTTTTCAGTGTGTGTGTGTTTTGTGTGTGTGTGTTTTCAGTGTGTGTGTGTTTTCAGTGTGTGTGTGTTTTCAGTGTGTGTGTGTTTTGTGTGTGTGTGTGTGTTTTTGCTTCCTCCGGCTGCCGTCGCTTAACGAGGGCGGCACGGTGGCGGCGTTCCTCTAATTAGCCTCATTAGCCGGCTGCCACGGCAACCCATTTATTTACATAGAGACACCAGATGTAAATAATAACATTAACACGCTACCGGCTGCAACATGCTACACACACACACACACACACACACACACACACACACACACGCAGTAACGGGCCGCAGGTTGTTTCCACATGTTCAGTAAGTGAGTGAGTAAACACGCGGTGTTAACGATGCAGGCAGACTGTTAGTCAGCTGTAAACAGACGACATTAAACTCTCATCACTGTACATCTGTTCATATTCACCTTCAGATCATTACATCACACATCAATATTAAAAACACATTTCTTATTGGCTGAAGTAGAAATCTGCTGCTGCTGCTGGAAAACATTTCCTACACTGTTCCGGGGCCTTTGAACGCATCACAAACTAAAGTAACCTGTGCGTCAACATGATGGAGATATGGCTGAAAGCTCCACAACAGCTGAGTAAGTGGAGCTTGAGTTGAGAATGTTTTGTCAGCAGACATGAATGACATGTTGAGCTGTTTCCTGACACACACACACACTCGCACACGCTCGCAAACACACACACACACGCACGCACAGAATGAATGAAGTATGATGTTGGACCTCCTGCTTCTTCTTCTTCTTCTTCATTTTATCCTCAACCTTTTTATTCTTCTTCTACTTCTGTTTTTCTGTTTTTCTTCTTCTAACATTAATAATCTCATCACTGACTCCTCTCTGGAAGTGGCTGTGTGTGTGTGTGTTACTGTGTGTGTGTTACTGTGTGTTACTGTGTGTTACTGTGTGTGTGTTACTGTGTGTGTGTTACTGTGTGTGTGTGATGATGAAGTGAGTCTTCTCTTAATTAGCCTCCTCTTCTCTCTCTCACCTCCTGCAGAGCTCTTTGATTAAACCAGTTTACATGTTAACACTGTGATCATCTGACACACACACACACACACACACACACACACACACACACACACACACACACACACACACACACACACACACACACACACACACAGTATGATGATCAGCCATCGAGGCAATTAGCCGGGCCGAGGGCGAGCGAGCACTGAGATACTGGACAGATAAACAGAGAGAGAGAGGGGTATAAAGTGTGTCAGTTTTAGTATTAATTAGTGTGTGTGTGTGTGTGTGTGTGTGTGTGTGTGTGTGTGTGCGTGTGTGTGCGTGTGATCTTTGCCAAAGGAAACTCTTTAATGAAACAGAGCAGACAAACTCTGATAATAAGGCTTCAACAGCCAACAACAGTGTGTGTGTGTGTGTGTGAGTGAGTGTGAGTGTGTGTGTGTGTGTGAGAGAGAGAGTGTGTGTGTGTGTGTGTGAGTGTGAGTGTGTGTGAGTGATCAGATACATGCAAGGCCTCATTCCTGACAGACGATCTTAATCTGCAAGCAGCGTTGAACGGGTCCTCACCTCCACGCGCCATTATTACACACAGACGGGAGCTGAAGCAGCAGAGTTACTAATTTTGGAACGAGCACCGTTGTCATGGTTCGAAGGTTTATATATAGTATTTCCTGTTTTATTTTGTAATATCCTCCTTCCCTCATGTGTCTTGTAGTTTTACTTCCTGTCTTTGTTTGCTTTTCCCGCCAGTTTGAATTGTTTGCCCCGCCCTGATTAGTTTCACCTGCGTCTCGTTGTCTGCCCTCACCTGAGTGTGTTTTTTCTGTGTGCTTCCCTTGTCTCTTTGTCAGTTCATCATTCTCTTCTTGTCAAGCGTCCCAGGCCTTTGCTTCCCCGGTGTATTGTATTATTCTGTTTCTCTTGGATCTGCCTTTTGGATTTTGGATTTTTCCTTTCCCTCCTTGGACTTATTTGCTTCTGTTGGACTGCCTCCCTGACTTTGACCCTGATTTTGACCACTGCCTGCATGAGAATCAGTGTAAGCCTGTTTTTGTTTCATTAAAATCATTTAACTACCTGCTCTGCCTTGGTTTCTGCCTTTGGGTCCAATCCCTGCTTACCTGCTCGACAAAACACAACAGTTACTAATTCTGGAACGAGGCGGCGCTGTTACTAATTTTGGAACCTGGAATTCGCCGCATCGCCACGGCAACACAGCTTGAGAAAACATAAAAAGCTTGACAATTTAGCATCACAATGGCCTTTAGATTACACTGCCCACATTTTATAATTCTCTAGGAGCAGTTCAACATCAAAAAAACGCTAAAATTGCCTAATAATGAAGCAGACTGGATGCTTGTTATTAAATCTCACACACACACGAACAATGTGTGTGTCTGTGTGTGTTTATGATACACAGCACAGCCTCCTAATTACACTAATTTTACTGGTTCACTATTAGCCTCCATTATTACACACAGATGGGAGCCATAAACACCCATTACAGCTGAAATTAATATAATCAGGCGATCATGTTGTGTTAACGAGCAACATGTGAACTGATGATGAACCTGCAGTTTGTGTGTGAGATGATTTACAGTCTGGATTAATAACATATTATAAGTATTAAACACACACACATTGATACACACTCTACTGTCACAGCTGAGGCACATTTATATCATCACACATCACAGAGTTTCACCTCTTTACATACTTTCTTTTACAAATATATTTAACATTAGATTGTTAAAGAACATGAAGGGAGACATAGATTAAATCATGTTGTTATTCATCACTTCAGTGTGTGTAAATATCTATCTATCTGGGCTCGTCCAACTGGCAGGAGACCCTGGTGTAGACCCAGAACACGCTGGAGAGATTATATATCTCATGTGGCCTGGGAACGCCTCGGGATCCCCCAGGAGGAGCTGGAAGACGTTGCTGGGGAGAGGAACGTCTGGACTTCCCCAAATAAGTGACAGAAAATGGATGGAAAGATGGAAAGATTTGAATGTATCAGTCTCATGTTGTACTGTGAAGGTTTATTCAGAATATATTCTGTGTTTGAAGACTTTTATCAGTCAGAGACGCTGCATCACTCTTCAGCAGAGCCGGTGTCACTCTGTCACGGCTGCCGGTGTCGGGCCGACGTCGGGCTGACTGTGACAACAGTTTGTCTACAGTTTGATTTAAATGATGAACTCTGCTGTCTCCCCTCCAGCTCAACTGTCTCTGACGCTGTCTGTGGACCTGTCTGTGTTTAATCTGCTGTGTTAATGAAGCGCTGCAGGCTGAGCACATTTAAAGGAGCAGTTCGCTCTAAACTGCTGCCACACTTTGACACTTTGACATCAGAGATTTCTGCTTCAGTGTTCACGTGAAAGACTGAAACTCAAAAACACTTAAAGTCTGTAATAAAAAGGTGTGTGTTTTACTGTGTGTGTGTTTTACTGTGTGTGTGGAGCAGTTTCCATTATCTGGCCCTCATCACCTCGTCTCCACCAAAGATCCTGACAGCTGACTGGACGTCAACCTGTCAGTCAAAACGACCTCACACTCCTTTACCTGTCTGTCTGTCTGTAGAACACAATCCTCTCTGAGAGTCAGACAGGTCAACAGACAGACAGACAGACAGACAGAGATGTAAATGGATGACTGTCAGTCTTCACCATCATTCCCTCCTGACAGGAATACCAATCATCTTTGTGTGTGTGTGTGTGTGTGTGTGTGTGTGTGTGTCAGGGGAGTTGGAGCAGACAGTTGAATATCATCAGTATTCAGAGATGGACGACTCTTTCTCTGCAGTTATTTCCTTCAACAGCTCTCACTCCCTGCTAACACGCACACACACACGTATACACACTATTTATTACAGTTATTTCATTGAAGTGGGATCCATCATGTCATGGTTTCTCTGCACGGACTCAGTGTGTTCTTGGAAGTTTAACATATTTATTAACATTTATTGCAGTGTGGTGATGTCAGTGTTCATTTTGGCACCTGACTTTGTTTCAGTTTGAGTCTTTAATGAATTTTAGTCATTTGATTTTTGTTTTAGTCACAAAAACTAAAAGCATTTTAGTTCAATTTTATTTTCATACATTTTTCTCCTCTAACAAATTGAGGCTACAATTCAGTTTTATTTATATAGCCCCACTTAATAGAACAGAACCTAAGCGAAGTAATCTCACTTTTCCTAAAGAACAGGTCTCTTTATAATGAGAGAGAGAGAATACACCCTTCACACTTTAATCAACAAACATGGACACCAAACAAAAAACAGAAAGATATTCACTTGTTTTATTGACTTCAAGAAAGCTTTTGACTCTATTTGGCATGAAGGGCTCTATTACAGACTTCTACATTGTGGCATAGGGGGCAAAATGTATGATCTGGTTGATTTGGAAAATAAATGTGCTGTAAAAACTGGAGACAAACTGAATCCTTCACCAGAGAAGAGGTGTTCGTCAGGGCTGCAACTTAAGCCCGACTTTATTTAATGTGTATATAAATGAACTTGTTGTACAGTTGGATCAGTGTGCTGCTCCTGGCCTCTCCCTCCTCGATAGAGAGGTGGAGCCTCTGTTTTACGCTGATGACCTTGTTCTCCTACTGAACAAGGACGACAGCAACAGCTGGACACAGTAGAAGAGTGCTGTCAGACCTGGACCCTGGCAGTAAATATGGTTTTTCAACAACGCCACCAGATGCCAGGAGAACAAATACCAGTTTACCATTAATAATCATATCATTGAACACAGTGTGAGTTATACCTACCTTGGTATAACCATAACAGCATCAGGGAGTTTCAACATGGCAGTGAATGCACTAAAAGAAAAAGCTCAAATTTCCAAATTCTAATTATGTAAAGAAACCTGTATCTGGAACACTGGACAGAAACTAAAAGCCAGATCAGGTCAGAAAGTTATCTGGCCCTGAAAAGACCATGGACTGGCAGAATCTGTCTCTGCTGTCAGAGACAGAAAGCAGAGACAGATCCTGACCAAGTACAGGCTCAGTGACCATAGACTGGACATCCAGACAGGAAGACACAAAAAATCCAATTCCACATTTTAAAATAATAATAATGTAATGGTAGTGGTAATACTAATATTAATAAAATAATAATAATAGGAATGATAGTGATAGGAATAATAATGATAATAGTAATAAGACTAATAACCAAGGTTTCTGCCTCTTAAAGGAAGTTTTTCCTTGCCACTGTCGCCAAGTGCTTGCTCATGGTGGGATTTGTTGGGTCTCTGTAAGAGATAACTTCTGTTATGAATTGCCACTATATGAATAAAATTGAATTGAATTGAATAATAATTGTAGCAGCAGTTGTCGAGCAGGAACACGGGGGCAGCAGGTGGCCCACAACCACTGATATAGCAGCATAACTAAGGGATGGTTCAGGGGCATGTGTTATCAATTAAAGTGAAATGTACTGAACTCCCAGTTATCAGTATCAGCACTGATCTGATTGTGTTGGTGTATCTTCCTGCTCATGACAGGCAGGAGGGGGGTGGCCGTCATTGCGCTGCAGGTGGACACTGACTGAAGTGATATGAGAAAACAACAGGGTATATATTGTCATAAAGAATCTTTAGAGGGCATATGTTATCAATTAAAGTGCAGTTTTTATTATCAGCATTTGGAGGCGCCACTTTATCCTTCTCTCTTGCCGCCATCAGAAACTTCAATAATGATCCTGAGGAGAGGTAAGAAAGTGATAATAGTATACGATACTTATAGGATCATGTTAATGAAGTTAATTCAAATTACTTTCACAGTATAGAGTTCAGCTTTTAAATGTTCTCCTTGGACATAGCTTTCATTATTCATAGCCCTCACAGCTTAGCTTGGACACAGCTTTCATCAGTTACAGAAAAAGCTATTGTCTGGCAGTTGTTTCCCTCCGAATCACTCCATTACATCTTGTGCCTTCAGTAATGGCAGTTACCAGTGTCCCATATGAAAGGTCTACTGGCAGAGACTGCTGCATGTTTTCATGTCTCAGCTGTTGTGTTGCTGCTTCCTGTCGAACTCTCAGTGGACTGTAAATTAATTTAGATGAGTATAAATCATCAGATAACTTTACTGACAGACACAACGTTACTGAATGTAAATCAGCTTCTGAACAAGAGGTATTTGTCACGCCCCGCTCTGCTCCCTAGTTGATGTTCTTCTTTGTTTGATGTTATTCAGTCCTGTTTTATTTTGTAATTCTCACCTTTCCTCTCGTGTCAGTAATTTCACTTCCTGCCTTTGTGTGTTTCCCGCCAACTTTGATTGTCTGCCCCGCCCTGATTGCAGGAACCAGAGTCGTCTGAAACAACATCAACAATAAAACAGCAGTATGAAAACAGTTCGCTCAGTGTTTGATGTGAAATACAACAGAAAGGTCTGTTGTCATTATCTGACACATTCTACAATCCTGTTCAAACATCTCTGACACTTAATGCACTTGTATCTACTGTAGTTTTAATAGTACTATAACAACTGTCTCACCATCCAGACACCATCGCAGTGACCACACTTAGGCCAGACATGGTCCTGGTGTCGGAAACAACAAGACAAGTGGTCCT
Organism: Siniperca chuatsi; assembly: GCF_020085105.1. Lineage (NCBI taxonomy): Eukaryota > Metazoa > Chordata > Actinopteri > Centrarchiformes > Sinipercidae > Siniperca > Siniperca chuatsi. Next base: position 411,459 of record NC_058061.1, read on the forward strand.
GCTGGAGTTGACTGTTCCCTGGGAAGACCAGGTTGGAGGAGGCCTTTAAGAGGAACGGGGCCAAGTACGAGGAGCTGGTAAGTGAATGCCGAAACAAGGGAAGGAGGACCCGGTGTGAGCCCATCGAGGTCAGGTGCAGAGGCTGCGCAGGCCAGTCACTCTACAGGGCACTCAAGCTCCTTGGGATTACTGGACTGCACAGCAGGAGAGCCATTAGGAAGATCTCAGATGCCTCAGAGAAGGCGTCGGGATGGCAGTGGATCAGGCAGGGCCTGACCACCCTGATCACCTGGGCGAGGGTGTCTGATGTTGAAAGACCCGAAACCATCAATGATGATGTGTCCAAGTTGCATCGAAAGGTGCATGTTAAAACCAAACTATAATAATGTCATAAATAGGTGTATGTGTCTGATCAGTGTCACTGATCACAGGGCCGGTGGTTCGATCCCCGGATCCTCCTGTCCTCATGCCGAAGGGTGCTTAAAGCAAAGACACTGAACCCCAAACTGCTCCTGATGGTCCAACCAGAGACTAAAGAGCTTTTACCATCACATTAAACACTGTGGTGTCAGCTAACAGTGTCATATGACACATGACAGACTGCTCCTTTAATAGCTGTATCAGCATCAACACTAGAGGAAGCTACTGGTGAGGAGGTCAAAGGTCAAACCACACATGGAGTCATATTCATATTCGCTCTCCTGCCGCAGACACAATCTGACTGTAATTACCAGCAGCCTCACTGCTATTAAAATATCACACACACACAGGTGTAAAGTGTGTGTCGGAGGCATCCGGTGGGATGAAGCTGTGATGTGAGACTTTGAGGTTGTGACCTTGTGTGTGTGTGAGACACTTACAGCCCAGTCAATTATCATACTGATACATAGTGTGTGTGTGTGTTGAGAAAACGTATCCTCATTTTTTTAACAGAAACAGATGCGTTATTTTGTTTTCAGGTAATAAATCTTCTCAGATTTTTTGTTGCTGTTTGGTTTGATGACAGAATTTTCTTATGTCTACATACATATATACACATACACACACACACACATATATATATATATAATGGTACATTATCTTACATTTGTTTATTTCATTTTTTAGATCGTTCAAAAGATTGTTGCATAAATTCAACCTTTTACTGAAATTACTGATATTATTTTTTATCTATTTGTCATAGCCTAAGATGGTGAACATGTTAAACATTATACCTGCTAAACATCAACATGTTAGCATTGTCATTGTGAGCATGTTAGCATGCTGATGTTAGCATTTAGCTCAGCCTCAAAGCTGCTAGCATGACTGCAGACTCTTAGTGTTGTTATGACATTTACACTGGAAACGATCTCCATCTTATAAAGTCATTTCCTAAAAGCCTAATTTTCTTTAAACAGGTTAAAAGATGCTGTGAGAGTGTTTCAGCTTATTTCCAACACAGACATGAGGCAGCAGAGGTAACCTGACCTAAGATGGCTGAGAATAATTTGCCTCGTGCCCTGATTTTCTTTTTGAGCGTCTGAAAATGATACAGTTGCCTTTTTAGTAAGAAAATGTTTCTGTTTAATGCTGAATCTTTAAACCTCCAAACAAGGGCAGACATATGGAGCATCAGGCCACAGCAGAGGTTCACGCTTCTTCATAGTGGACATTTGGAGAGCACTCTGACAGCAACACTTGCTGACCAACAGATACGGCAGATAGACTGTAACACACACTGTGACTGTGAGGAAGCTGCTCCGAAGCTTTACCAGAAAACGTGGCCATGTGTTTGGAAAGTGTACATTTATGTGAGGAGGAGACACTTTAAGAACTGTGGGTCTTAAAGAGTCTGTTGAAGGAAAAAATACCTGATGAAAAAGTTAATGGACTGGTTTCCAGTGATTCCCCAGAGATCCTGTGAGCACATTGTGTCTGCATAGTGTGCAAAGATCACTATGCTGGTGAAGTTTCTCCATTTAACTGACTGAGATCACATGAAGGCTGAAGTCTTCCCTGCTGGTTGTATCACAGGTTACTGCGAACAACTCTTCTGGTAACTCTTAATAAAGCAAGTGTGACTTTCTGGATACTGACCAGGTTCTCCTGTACTGGCGTCACTGAACATAAAGAGGTGCAACGAACATTTTGCCTCGTCTCATCCACTGTCTCCGAATCAAGACAAATGAAACTTGATTTTAGAAAACACTTGAAACACTTGAAAAAAGTAGAATTTCATCTGAACCATGTTTCAGTGTAACAGTATAGGTACAGTGAAAAAAATCTCCATCTTATCAAGTAATTTCTGTATCTGAGCAGAAACTCAGATTTTATGTATTTATGTATTATGTACTTCATAATAAGATGATCTGTTCAGTGTGTGGTACAATTTTTCATCCCAAAATTTCACTGCATATTTGTTTTGTTGATGTGAAGACCTCAGTAAGCTGTGAAAGATTTTAGTGACAAACAACAACAATAAAATCTAAATAAAACAGCATCAGACACCTCCTCCTCCTCTTCATCATTCTCATTTCCTGCTGCAGCTCTAATTCTCTGAATATTAAGCACCTCCTCCCCCTCCTCGCCCCTACCCCCTCTCCCTAGTGACCAATGTCTTTAAATGGGCCTCCCCCTCCATCCCATCCCATACCACAACCTCTGCTGCTCCTGCTGTTGCCATAGTGACAACAATCCTCTAGTGATTAGTGTTAATCATCACCATGGCAACACCATCAGTACCACTGTAATCATGTGTCAGGAGGTGAGAGGAGGAAGAGGAGAGGAGAGGAGAGGAGAGGAGAGAGGATGTGGTCCCGAAGGTTCTCCTCTTTGTCTCCGATGTGGTTCTGATGGTTCTCTTCACTGATGTGTCAGCATGCCTTAAAGATCTCATAATACCTTATTACCCGACTAGAACACTGCGCTCCCAGGATGCAGGGTTACTTGTGGTTCCTAGAGTCTCCAAAAGTAGACCGGGAGCAAGAGCCTTCAGGTATCAAGCTCCTCTCCTGTGGAACCAGGTCCCAGTTTGGGTTCGGGAGGCAGACACCATCTCCACATTTAAGAGTAGGCTTAAGACTTTCCTCTTTGATAAAGCTTATAGTTAGCGCTGGCTCAGGTGAGTCCTGAACCCATCCCTTAGTTATGCTGCTATAGGCCTAGACTGCCGGGAGACTTCCCATGATGCACCTCTCTCCTCCTCTCCCTCTCTGTCTGTGTGCATTTTTATCCCGTTACTGCATGTTACTAACTCGACATCTTCTCTCTCCCGTAGTTTTGTGCTTTCTCGTTTCTCTCCTCTCTCCTTCTGTTGCTTTCAGCAGGTATTTCTGCCTCCAGAGCTGCAGAGTCTGGATCTGTGGTTGTGGGCCACCTGCTGCCCCCGTGTTCCTGCAGAGTCTGGATCTGTGGTTGTGGGCAACCTGCTGCCCCCGTGTTCCTGCAGAGTCTGGATCTGTGGTTGTGGGCCGCCTGCTGCCCCCGTGTTCGTGCAGAGTCTGGATCTGTGGTTGTGGGCCACCTGCTGCCCCCGTGTTCCTGCAGAGTCTGGATCTGTGGTTGTGGGCCGCCTGCTGCCCCCGTGTTCGTGCAGAGTCTGGATCTGTGGTTGTGGGCCACCTGCTGCCCCCGTGTTCCTGCTCAACAACTGCTACCACAGTTGTTGTTATCAGTCTTATTTTTATTATTACTATTATATTATTAATATTAATATTATTACCACTACCATTACCATTACTGATATTTTAAGTCTCTATGTGGAATTTGCATTGTGCTACTGCTCTCTCTCTCAACAATAATTCAATAATTCACAATGCTTCTTTGGCATGAGTGTAACAAAGACAATATTGCCAAAGCGTCAAGTAATAATGAGATTAAAATTACAAGTCATAAATTCAGGAAAATAGCAGAAAAAAACAATTTGCTCTGTGTTTTTCATTATTATTACTATTATATTATTAATATTAATATTATTACCACTACCATTACCATTACTATTATTTGAAATCTCTATGTGGAAATTGTTTTGTGTTACTGTCTGTTCTCTCTCGCACTCCCCCCCTCCTGCCTTGAGTCTGGTTCTGTCCAAGGTTTCTGCATCTTAAAGGAAGTTTTTCCTTGCCACTGTCGCCAAGTGCTTGCTCATGGTGGGATTTGTTGGGTCTAAATAATATTATAAAGAGTACGGCTTAGACCTGCTCTATAAGAAAAGTGCAATGAGTTAACTTCTGTTATGAATTGGCGCTATATAAATAAAATGTAATTGAATTGAACCTTACTGTAGATGCATGATGCTCGTCTATGTTAATCTGTTTGCCAAGTTTGTCATCCTGAGGTCCCCTTCTTGCTCCTGGAGGTTTCAGTCTGTAGTTTCCTCATGGAAGATGCAGGCCGGGCTACTAACCCGTCTTGCTTCGGTTGCCATCTTTCTGAGCTGCAAACTGTCTCTCCACTAACTTATTTAGTTTAAGTACTATGTCCGTTCGTTAGTTAGCTAGTTTGTTTGTTCAAGTCATTATTATTGTGGTTTTATTCAGTATTATTATTGCTGTCTGTCTCTGAATTTAATAGAAATTTTAAGGAAGTTTCACATCTTTGTGGTTTAAAAATTAAAAATGAATGAATGAAAATGTACTCTTTACCTTTTCTTTACTGTTCTGGCTACTGCAGTTCTATTAACCAACATTTACTGCAATACTTTAGCACAGATTTAGAGCTTCTTCATTTAGTTTCATTTTAATTTGAGGTTAATTTTCTTTTTTGGCTCCCCTTTGTCTTCTTCTTCGTCTTCTTCTTCTTCCTCTTCTTCTCTCTGTGACATTTTGTGAAGAGGTCGGTTTGAAAATAGCTTTTAGCTTATTAACTAATTCAGGAAACCTTTTCACAAGCTGGTTAACAAGGAACTGAGCTATCCCCCTGTGATTAACACACACACACTCACACACTCACACACTCACGCCTCCATAATTACCGACCAGTATCTTCTTCTTCTGCTTTGCATATTACGGTCTACAGGCGAGTCATCATTGCAGTGAGTTATGTGGCCAGTTAAATACAAGGTTGATGACATAATTGGCTGCCGGGCGGATTGCTGGCAGGGACGGATAAATGTTACCCGAGGTAAAAAAAAACTAAACTAAATGCTGCTGAATCTGTTCGATTAATTTATCATCATTAACAGGGAGGAGAACAGGTGTGAAGCCACGCCCACTGACCCAACCCACCTGACAGACAGAGCGCTGATACTGGATCAGGTATTACTGCCTATTTACCAGTTGTTTTAGGTAGCTAAAACAACTGGTGAATGTTTGGGAAAGATCGTCATCATGGTTAAATATATAAAATATGTTACTTCTGGGTTTCTGGTGCCAAAGTCAAACACGTTTAACATCATCCACCACACCAACATACACAACTTCACTCTTTGCTTTAATGAATAAAAGCGTCCATCATACTTCCTGTAATGGTTCCTCAGTGCTCAGTTTACTTCCAATACCAACATTAGAAAAAATCTTTCTTCCTAAAAGACCTGCACATAGTAACTACAGTCTGGTTAGTGTTGGGTAAAGATGGCGATTACTGTTAATAAAAAGGTGAACACTACATCTCCTGGTCAAATGTCTAGAGACACCCAGGACAGGTCCAGAATCACAACCCTGAACACGTCCATTAAACATTACATCAATAACACATTATGTTCATATGGAGCAACAAAAGGCAGAAACTCCAAACCCACCAAAGTAGTCTGATCCCGTAACCCTGATCCTGATCCTGATCCATCATCTCTCAGCTGCTTCAGTTGAGCACTTTGCCTTGTTGTTGAAATGTGCTATACAAATAAACGTGCCCTGCCTCTGCTGACAGTAAATGTGTGTTTCTAAAAGCTTCTGGGTGCCGATGTGTCATGAATGTGAAATCCTTGTTTGAAAGGCAGAACAACCCGTCTGACCTTTGACCTCTCCGTCCATCAGTCCTGCATCCTGTCTGTGGGTCTGTCTGTCGGGCGCTCCTTCATTATTCATCAGGATTTGCTCACATCTTCAGGTTTAAATGGTGAGACAAGCTACATCTCACCGCTGTGCTTCTTAACAGAAGCAAATGGTCACTACAACTACAGGGCGCATTTAGACACGGAGTAAATGAACAAGGCCAGTGAAGATTCAGTCACTTTCACTTTTAATCTTGATATCTTCAGTGTCTCTGCACATGAAGCTCTAAACACAATAAACATTCAAATATTCACTGTTCACATTTCACTGAACCAGAAGTTCAATAAGAAACGAGTCACTGAGCTTTAAAGAAGCTCTTAAGACCAGGAAACGATAAATTTACACTTTTATAATATTTAAAGAAACAAATCCCAGACGATGACCAACGTTGAAGCAGCACTGAAATATTCATGAAACTCATACATTTAGATGGAAAATCTATTTTCTAAATGTTAATCTGTGAAAAAATGTCAATGTTCATATTTATTTAATTAAAGACATCAAGTCATAACCAGAACTGCTGTCTTTAATGAAATAAATATGAACACAGTGGAGGTTTAGTTTTCGCTCTGTCGTCTATTTAAACCATCAGCTGAATGATGTACAGCATTACAACACACACACACACACACTCACACACACACACACACACACACACACACACACACACACACACACACACACACACACACACACACACACACACACTGATTCAGATGTGTGTTGGAGCCTTTTAGCACTTTTTGTTGTCAGTTTGAGTTAAAAGATAAAAAAGCTTTGGGATGAACATTTTCATTTTGTCATTTTTTAAATTTTAAAATAAAATGTGTGTGTGTGTGTGTGTGTGTCTGTGTGTGTGTGTTCCAGCTGGGCATGCAGAGAGGCAGGCGCCTAAAAGCCAGAATAAATATTAAAAGCAGATCAATATTTTATTCAAGATAAATTATTATGGAGTGTTTCTGAAAGCCTGCCGAGAGAGAGAGAGAGTGTGTGTGTGTGTGTGTGTGTGTGTGTGTGTGTGTGTGTGTGTGTGTGTGTGTGTGTGTGTGTGTGTGTGTGTGTGTGTGTGTGTGTGTGTGTGTGTGTGTGTGTGTGTGTGTGTGTGTGTGTGTGTGTGTGTGTGTGTGTGTGTGTGTGTGTGTGTGTGTGTGTGTGTGTGTGTGTGTGTGTGTGTGTCTGTGTGTGTGTGTGTGTGTGTGTGAAGCAGATGACATGTGTTAATAATGGATCACAGTGTGTCAGTAACAGTATATTGTGATGTTAAAGTGACTGCAGCTTCGTTCTGATCTGACGTGTTTTTAAAACATGACAGCGGCTCAAATGACACGTTAATATTTCATTACATGTCTGTGAGTGTTTGTCATGGAGGCTGAATGTGGTTCAACACGTCTGATTGGATTCATTCCTGCTAACACTTCAGCTGAAAGCTCTGTCACTAATGAACACTGAGTCTTCAAAGCAGCCAATCACTGTCCTCTTTCCGTAGACCAGCTACTTTGTGGAGCACAATTAAAATCCAGAGACTATTTCAAGAGCTAAAAATGAAACTGAAAACAATCTTGTGTACGCTACAAACCTTCTGGAGTATAATAGAAACTTCCTAGAGCACAGCTGAAACTAGCACAGGACCGCTAGAGATTATCTGGAGCACTTTAGAAACTGTAATTAGCAAATGGCACACCAGAAACTATCTTGCTCTCAAAACGTTCTCCAGCACTGCAAAAAACTGCTTTGAATACGACCAGGAAGCACAATGGAAACTATTCTGCACCAGAAAATACTTGTTGAACACTAATGACTATCTTTACCGCACTAAAAACACATTGTGATGCTCCTCCCACTGTCATGGAGGCTGTCCTGACATGGGAGGGTCGTCAGCTGATTAGTCTCACCTGGACCCTTGGGGTATAACGGCTGGCCCAGGTGTTGTTTTTGTCTCTCCCTTCCTACAGCTGACATCCACTCTGCATCACCTTGTTTTGGTTTGCACCTTCAGCACCTCCACAGCACATTAACCACACATCCATGCACTGCTTTCAGGGCTGAGCTGCACACTACATTGTTTGGTTTGTATTAACTTGAGTTTTAATACCTTTGTCACATTAGCTGGGCCAGTTTGTGGCAAAATACAAGACTTTCTTCTTCTGATTACACTAATAAGTATCACAAGCTACCTAGAAAGTATTGGGTAGAATAGAGCACAATAGAGACTCAAATGCAATAGAATAGAAATGCATCAGAAAATATCTGGAACGCTTTACAAACAATCTCTGTCACATCAAAAGGTTTCAGTCGTCGTCATCTGGACACTGTTTTCAGAATCAGGACGTTTCGGCTCCCATCCGGAAGTCATTCTCAATTGTGAAAATGGTCTGAGAACTCAGAAATTTAAGCTACTCTGTGTTGCTTAAGCCCCGCCCTCAGGGAGGAGTCTACCTGAGTATCTGTTGATTAGCTAGTTTCACCTGAAACTGACCTAATAGTTTCCATGATGGCCCAGTAATCAGTAATCAGGCCTATTGTTTTCTGGCTGCACCTCCCTCATCACTGTTAAGTACCTGATTAGCATGTGA
>NC_058061.1:425000-522500 GCF_020085105.1 Siniperca chuatsi
TTACAACAAGCTGGTCTGGCATTAAATAGTGTCGTCAATGAAAACGAGTGAACTCCGGCAGGCTACTTAGTTCCTTTGTTTGGTTTTTTACCTCATTTTTCCTCTGGAAATGTGAATAATAGGTCAGCCTGGTGAAGTCAGAATTATGAGGAGTTTTCAGTTCAAACCATCATGTAGCTAAACAGCTTAAAAGAGAGGAGGCGTATTGATATTGGCATATATGTTAAATTCCATTGTGCAGTAGAAAGCGCTCTGAGCCCACTGTGTGCAGCACTGGTGTAGTGATGGGGGGTGGGAAAGCACAACAGCTCCGCTCCTAAAGGCATCATTGAACAATCAGTGATCTCCAGTGGCACCAACATTGTGGCTGATCTCAGGAGAAGAAGAACCGAAACACCCTGGGACACTCTGAAAGTCTGGTTTGTTTCACTGCACACGTTTTTTCATTCTATTGTTGTTTATTGATAAACGATCTTTGTATGTAACACAGCTGTAACACGCCACCCTCGCCTTTTTACTCTGCTGTGAGTCAGAGTGCTTTTGATGGCAGCTCCTGTGTTGAGTACCTTAAAGGTGCAGTTCACCCCAAAATCAAAACTACATATTCGTCCTCTCACCTGTAGCGCTGTTAATCCACCTGGATTGTTTCAGTGTGAGCTGCGGAGTTTTGGAGCTATCAGCGATCAGAGATGTCTGCATTGTTTGAATATATCAGACTATATGGCACTCGTTAGTTTCATGTAGGAACTATCGGTACAAAGAAAATAGTTCCTACAGGAAACTGCTCACAACAAATCTGTGGATTATCTTGAGTAACCGGGTCATGATTTCTGGAAAGAGACGTGTTGTTGAGTTTTTAAAATGTATTTATTTGGCGCTTTGAGCTCCACAAGCCGAGCGCCATATATATATTCAAACAGTGCAGACGTCTCTACGGCCGATATCTCCAAAACTCGGCAACTCACACCAAAACACTCCAGATGATAAACAGCGCTACAGGTAAAAGGGGAAATATGTAGTTTTGATTTTGGGGTGAACTGTCCCTTTAACATTATCTCAAGATTACAGAGTGGGACTGCAGCTGAGAAATTACATTTTTCCAAAAGAAATAATAATAATAATAATAAGAATAATAATGATGATGATGATGATGATGGTGTGGGTGGTTAAACTGGTTCAGTCCAGTTTGTTTCTCTGGATTCAAACCTGAACATGTAAATAAGGTGTGAAGTTTTTTATTATTACTGTGTGCGTGTGTGTGTGTGTGTGTGTGTTACTACATGTGTGATGTGTGATGTCACCATGACAGATTAATATGAGGATGTTGCTGCATAATCTGAAGGTGTCGTCCTCTGTGTGTGTGTATGTGTGTGTGTGTGTGTGTTTCCCTCCCACACATCCGACAGGTAAATTGGTGAGACTTCACCTCAGTTTCTCCCCCCTCCCCCCTCCACCTCTTTCTCCCTCACCCTGAGCTCTGATTGGCTGAGCTCTGTTTGGACTGACACGTCTCCAGAGTGACAGATTGATGAGACGGACAGACGCTAACGCCTGTATTAAACACCTCCACACACACACACACACACACACACACACAATGAATTATTGTAATTGTCAGAAAATCAGCGGATAAAACAGGAAACAGGTGTAAAGGTGGAGGTGTGTTCAGGTGTGAATGAAGAAACAGATTCTGCGCGCTTTTTTATATATATTATGTTTATATAAAGAGTTTTGCTCAGCACTTCTCAAACCAATGTTACAAAGCTTTACAAGACAAACAATCATTTTACACAATAATACACACAATTTTGTTAACCTTCATTAAAAAAACAGCAGGTTTTTCAGTTAACAGTTAAAATGAGGAATGTGAGTCAACTTTTCATTATTTTTACTCTTTATTATGAATTGAAAGTAACATTTGGACCATAAAACACAAAAGAACACACAATATTATAACATTGTACTTGATGGACAAGCATTTTTATCTCACTGTGTTTCTATCTCATCAGATCAAAAAGATTTGACCTCTGATGATAGTAAAACTTTTATAAAAGTTTATTTGTCAGATCAACCACAAGACATACAGCTGAATGAAATATTACCTCAAATAAAAGAAAATAATTAATGCAACTCATTAATTACCAAAGAGCTCTATTGGTCATATTTTGAAGTAAGTAATAAAGATTATATATATACAGTGGTGTGAAAAAGTGTTTGCCCCCTTCCTGATTTCTTGTTTTTTTGCATGTTTGTCACACTTAAATGTTTCAGATCATCAAACAAATTTAAATATTAGTCAAAGATAACACAAGTAAACACAAAATGCAGTTTTTAAATGAAGGTTGTTATTATTAAGGGAAAACAAAATCCAAACCTACATGGCCCTGTGTAAAAAAGTGATTCCCCCCTAAACCTAATAACTGGTTGCTCCACCCTTAGCAGCAACAACTGCAATCAAGTGTTTGCGATAACTTGCAGTGAGTCTTTTACAGCGCTGTGGAGGAGTTTTGGCCCACTCATCTTTGCAGAACTGTTGTAATTCAGCCACATTGGAGGGTTTTCGAGCATGAACTGCCTTTTTAAGGTCATGCCACAGCATCTCAATAGGATTCAGGTCAGGACTTTGACTAGGCCGCTCCAAAGTCTTCATTTTGTTCTTCTTCAGCCATTCAGAGGTGGACTTGCTGGTGTGTTTTGGATCATTGTCCTGCTGCAGAACCCAAGTTCACTTCAGCTTGAGGTCACGAACAGATGGCCGGACGTTCTCCTTCAGGAGTTTTTGGTAGACAGCAGAATTCATGGTTCCATTTATCACAGCAAGTCTTCCAGGTCCTGAAGCAGCAAAACAGCCCCAGACCATCACACTACCACCACCATATTTTACTGTTGGTATGATGTTCTTTTTCTGAAACGCAGTGTTATTTTTACGCCAGATGTAATGGGACACACACCTTCCAAAAAGTTCAACTTTTGTTTCGTCAGTCCACAGAGTAGTTTCCCAAAAGTCTTGGGGATCATCAAGACGTTTTCTGGCAAAAATGAGACGAGCCTTAATGTTCTTTTTGCTCAGCAGTGGTTTTCGTCTTGGAGCTCTGCCATGCAGGCCATTTTTGCCCAGTCTCTTTCTTATGGTAGAGTCATGAACACTGACCTTAACTGAGGTAAGTGAGGCCTGCAGTTCTTTGGATGTTGTTGTGGGGTCTCTGAATGGCTGAAGAAGAACAAAATGAAGACTTTGGAGTGGCCTAGTGGAGATAAGTTGAGCAAACTGTTTGCGAATGCTCATTCAACATCTGTTGCACAATAGCCGAAACTTATATGGATTCAGATATGAATTTGATACAGCATTTTAGTGAGGCTGACAGACGAAGAAGAAGAACAAAAGGAAGACTTTGGAGCGGCCTAGTCAAAGTCCTGACCTGAATCCTATTGAGATGCTGTGGCATGACCTTAAAAAGGCAGTTCATGCTCGAAAACCCTCCAATGTGGCTGAATTACAACAATTCTGCAAAGATGTGTGGGCCAAAATTCCTCCACAGCGCTGTAAAAGACTCACTGCAAGTTATCGCAAACGCTTGATTGCAGTTGTTGCTGCTAAGAGTGGAGCAACCAGTTATTAGGTTTAGGGGGCAATCACTTTTTCACACAGGTCCATGTAGGTTTGGATTTTGTTTTCCCTTAATAATAACAACCTTCATTTAAAAACTGCATTTTGTGTTTACTTGTGTTATCTTTGACTAATATTTAAATTTGTTTGATGATCTGAAACATTTAAGTGACAAACATGCAAAAAAACAAGAAATCTGGAAGGGGGCAAACAGTTTTGCACACCACTGTATAATATATATATATATATATATATATATATATATATATATATATATATATATATATATATATATGCCGATAGATTGATGTTTTTTCCTGGTCTTGAATAAATGTCAGTGTATCAGTGTACAGACTGATTCTCAGCTCAGAATATAAAATATTCAGAATATTAAACAGGAAACATTCCTGAATATTAAAACCTGAAACTTTTTTTATTCAGCAGGCAATAAAAAGTTCAAACAGAGCAGAGAATGAAATATATATTTTAAAAAAGAAACCAAATGAAAAAAAGCAGAGAAGTAAGATATGAAATGACATTGAGATGACTTCCAGAGTTTTATTAGAGAGAGAGAGATGTGAGGACGAGAGACACTGAGAAGGAACAAAGAGAGAGAGAGAGATCTTTACCTCCCGTCCTTCAGAGTTTGACTTATGTTCGTAACCCTCCTTCATTTAACAACGCACACACACACACACACACACATTCAGGATAATTTAAGGAAATTCAAACACTCACAAAGGTGTGTGTGAATAGTGGGCGAGCAGGTATGTGTTGGAGAGAGAGAGTGAAAGCAGATGAAGTGAGAGCAGCAGATTTTTACCCAACGAAAAAATCTATAATGACTTTTGCTAAACAATAGGCCTTACACTGCGGTCGAAAACTCCTACTTTCTGCAGGTCAAAAAACACAGAATGAGGGAGTCGCACACCTGAAGGGACCGCAAAACACACCTGTGTCAGAGGGAAAGATTACTTTAGACTAAGTCTATTTCATAAATGTTTATAGGCTACATTTGATCATTTTAGTATAATAGTTTTGCCTCACTTTTCAGGAAGGCTCTGGATCGCTGTCAGATGATGAACCATCAGAATCAAGCCAGGATATTTTGCTCAGTCCTGAAACCTCTCCTTCACTCAATGCAGAGAGCAAGTCTAACGCCTGTTTTGCATTCATAACTCTCTTTCTCTTATCCAAACCGAAGGTTAGCCTATGACTTGACACATCTGTATCACGCACGGTAGTAGACAAAAGGCGCCAATAGAATTTTTATCTAAATGCGTGAAATTAAAAAATGACTGCATTCTCTATCGGGGTAAATTTTAACCGCTGGCACTTATAGGTATAAATACCCGTTTTTAAAATCTGGCTTTATCTTGACAATAGGGGGTGTTACATAACACCCTTTTATGAAAGGTCAAAGACTGGGGGACTTGAATATTGTATTGAAACAAAGTTACATACAATCGAAAAACAGCTGTGGGTAAATTTTAGCCGTTGGCAGTTCTAGTGTTAAAATAAGACCACAAAGGGACAAAGCAGCTTCAGTGGGATTTGAAACTGGTGCCCTCTCCTGGAGCCTGGGAAGTTGGTAGGGCTTGCAGGTAAACCCCTGGTGCCTGGGTAGGATCTATGGTGATCTGCCTGGATCAGGATAAGTAAACATTGTGGGGTCACCTGTGCGGACTCACCATCCACACAGAGTGGAATAAGTTTCTGGTGCATTGCCAGGTGGGGAGCAGGTGATGGTAGAAACATGGTGGACTGAACCCTGGCGTGAGAACCTGACTGTCTGGTGGGAAAGGAGCCTCACCATACGAAGGAAGTAGAGGTCTGCCAACTAGTTGTTTTTCTTTTCTTTTTTTCAGAACCAAACTCCTTGACTGAGAGGCAGTGAGCATGTAGGGGAAAGTCAGGAGTTCCTGACTAAGTGCTGCTGCGATGGACTTTTTCCAATATAACCAGAGGAGAGGAAGGTACTCACTGTAGAGTACTTGAGGACTCAAAGTTCTGCTGGAACAATTCAAAGTTCAGTTGGTAAAGACTGAAAAACCTGGATGGAAGTGTTTGGTAGGAACAGCCTGCCTGGTCTGAACCCAGCCAGAAGAACTGAAACTTCTGTGGTTGTGAGGGACATGGACATGGACATAGTGCAGGATGTCTAGTTGGCCTAAATGAGATTCTGTCAGATGGCGAGGTTCTTGTCCAGGCTGTTCTTAGCAGAGGAGAACTGCTGATCTCGACTGGGAATATTGTCAAACAGTAGAAGGAAAAGTTTCAGGAACTCCCAATAGACACACCTTCTGAGGGGTAGACAGAGTCGGAAAACTTGGAGGAAGTCTTACCCATCTATGGTTGGCCCATGATACTTCTGAATAAACAGACAGGACCAGGAGGACTGCAGATTCTGTGGTAATGGAAGCAAAAATCCAGGTGTGTGGGAGTTTGGCCTAAAGGAGATTCTGTCAGACATCTCAGGTAAGGGAGGCAGGACTTTCCCCAGGCTGTTCTCAGCAGGGAAGGCTGCTGACCTTGACTGGGGATGTATTTGGGTGGAGGAAGGAGCACTTTTTAAGAATTCTTAAACCAGATCCAATGTGGAGAAGCTGGAGTTGGAGGTCTAGTAGGAAGCCCATCTCTCTGAGTTCACTGTGGTTGTCAAAAAATGCTGCAGTTGCACCAAAGGTGGATAACATTTATCCTGAGATGCTGGAGACATTGTTGGACTGTCTTGGTTGACCCTTCAGTATGTTGTAGAGGTTGGAGACAGTATCTCTGGACTGGCAAACTGGTGTGGTGGTTCATTTCTTTTTAACAAATAATCTCAATCTAATCTAATAACAATCTCTAATATGTCGTGTTGTTCACTCGATATGTTCACATAAGGACAGTAGTTTTTTAAAAAACAATCTAATAGCATTACATTTATTGTTAGTTTATTCTATATTTCTGTTTTTAGCAACCTTTAACAAACACAATTTCAAATAAGCCCACAGACCATTGTGGGTTAAATGTCACGGCTCGACAGAAGAGACGAGTGGCTGTATTTGTTCAGACATGAACTTGCTGTATTGGAGCTGATTTATCTGAGTTCTATATGTCTTTGTACTAAGCTAGGCTAGCAGTCTCCAATTGCTCCTAGTCTTTGTGCTAAAATAGGCTAAACCGAACCTGGTCGACTATCTTTACTGAACGCACAGACATCTGAAACATGTGACTCCGGAGACGACAATGAACAAGAAGATTTATTTAACAGTCGTGTGCTTTGCTCAGAGGCTCCTCGGCAGTGACTCACAGTGAACAAACTCTGACCAACCAGATCAGCTTACAGCCGTCAGCTCAGCCAATAACATCCTGTAATCCTGCACCTGAGGATTAGAGAGCAGGCACTTTATCCCTTTCAACACTATTTATCCTGTCTGTTTGTGTGTGTTAACAGGATATTGGCTCTATGTTGCCGGGCAGATTAACAGCTGTGTTTCTTTCCAACTGGAGGACTTCAGATCATCGAGTGTGTTCATGTTTGGCTTCATGCCTACACACACACACGTTTGTTTGTGTATGTGATGTGTGAGACACTTTGACGTGATTTTCATGAATCAAACACATTTTGTTCAAACCAGTTCTTCATTCACAGGTTCTACATCTGTAAACACTCGTACTGCAGCAGTGAACACACTTTGTTTGGGAGGGATGCTTCCAATGTTTGATGATGTCATTTATTTTATTCATTTATTATATTATTTAAATATTTATCATTTATAAGATAAGATCAGATAATCTTTATTGATCCTCAGTGGAGAAATTCGGTTATTGCAACAGCACAAAGACAGAAATAAGTTCAAATAATAAAATTAAAAATAAATAATTAAAACTATGTAAAATAAAAATAAGAACAGAAGAGTGCAAAGAGCTTAATTCGATCAACACAGGTGTGTGTGTGTGTGTGTGTGTGTGTGTGTGTGTGTGTGTGTGTGTGTGCGCACGCTCACATTATTGAAAGAATGCAGAGAAAACCTCTGATTAAAATTTAATTTTCTGTTTTACAAGCTGAAGTTTTTTTCCTGTGGTTGCTTTTTTTATGTTGAATAAATATCAAACTGTTTCACGCCTTTTGAGAAGTCTAGGTGTCACCAGGGACCAGGTTCTGACTCTGGACCAACATGTCAACTGTTTTCCAGCTGAGAAACTAAACTCAGGTCCGTTGTGTCTCAAGCAGCGATGGAGATGATTCTTCAGTCTGTATTAATGTTGGTTGCACTTTGTGTGTCATGGTTCAGCTGTACCACTGTCTGTTTGTCCCCTGTTGGTTCCCCTCCTGTGTGTGTGTGTGTGTGTGTGTGTGTGTGTGTGTGTGTGTGTGTGTGTGTGGCGGGGCGTGGCCTCCGGTGAACCTCCACTCAGAATCTGACACACCTGCTACTCATCTGCTGCTACTCACCTGTTCACCATCCACCAATCAAGACCCTGCAGGATATCTAGCCGGCTCTTCTCACCACTTTCGGCCCGATTGTCTGTTTACACTAGTGGTACGTCTTTGCTTCTGAGCTTGCTTTCTATAAAGTTTTCCTGAGTCCACGTCTAATCCTCTGACTGCTTGTGTTCAGGTTCAGTCCTCAAACCGACACCTTCCTCCGATCTACTCGCCGGTCCTCCAGAAGCTTCTCACCACGGGTTCGCCTCTGCTCCGCTCCAGCCGTCCTCGCCAGGCTACCTGCTCACGGACTGTCTGCCTCAGCCTGGGGATCATCCTCGCTTCACGGAGCTTCACGGAGCTTCACTCCACGCACCTGGTTACTCTTTCGACTTGTTCGTACAATAAACCAAAGACTAACCACTTCAACTCTCCTTTTTTCTGCTTTTGGGTCCAGAATCTGTACCATAACACTGATGTTCTGCTCTTGAAAGGTGATATATAAATAAGTTACTTACAGAACTAACTTACCTGATTAGGATTTGCAAGTTTAGAACGTGCACTGACTTTTCTCTTTTTCAACAAACACACTGTTACCTGAGTCATAACAAGCCACAGACCTTCAGTCAACCCCAAAGTAACTGGACTTAACTCCCAGAAGTCTCTTCTAATGTCTTTGAGCTTCGCGTAGTGAGCAGGTTTGTAGAGAAGTGAAATCTTCCTGCACTCCATGATGACAGAAACGTTAAATGTAATGCTGGCGGCCTGCATGAATTCTGCATTCAGGTGTGAGGGGACAGAATATAACCGAAGTTAAAAGAATAAACTAAATCTGACAGTTTTTTTTGGTTTTTTGTTTTTCCTAAACCAACTTGCTAAATTGTACATGTCATGTGTGGGTGTCTCCGCATCAGTAAACTCTGCTGTGGTTCTGTTTGCAGGTGAACAGAAGTTTCACTTTAGTTTGTGGATCTGTGTGAAGACGGAGTCAGAGTGTAACTCCGTCAGGTCAAACCTTCAGTGAACATCAGTAAAAATAATGATCAATAACTCGACTGCTGCAGAAACAGGAAATACATCATCAGTGAACAGGAAGCTGCTGAGGAGCCTCTGAGCAACAAAATGTCATTTAGACAACGTCCTCACGAATACAGAGAACCATCAGTATGTTTGAGTGTCTCATCATCACATCATCTTCATCCAGTCAGTGATTTACGCTGTGTGTGTGTGTTCAGTCTATTACAGCTTCATATTGCAGCTGCTGCCTCACTGCATTAAAACGTCTGTTAGAGGTGAATTTATGTCAGCGAGCTCCCATTAGCGCAGATATATGACTGTGCACACACTGTAACACTCACACACACACACACACAGTTCAGCTGGTTTCTGTATAAAATGAACAGACTGAGTTTGAGTCAATTTGTAGAACTGCTAAAGTAAATGTATAATATGGAGTTAAATCTTGTTAAACTTTAAATAAATTGGACTTTAATCCTTTAATTCAGATTAAGTCAGTGTTTCATAAAACAGATTTATTTTCCAACAGTTATTTGTAGCAGTTGGAGGACATCAGGTCAGAAAACACTTGAGTTTCATTCGACAGGACAAACTGTCTTTTTGTAGTTTAATTTGGAGGACTTGTTGGGATATACAGCCAGCTCTCCAGGATATTCTTTGAATCCTTTCTTTGTCCATTACATACAGTAAGGTCAGACTCTGGCAGCATCTGGATACAAACCTGGGCTTTCAGTGTCATGTTGTCTAGGTGGTAATAACTTTCATTCACCTCCTTCCCGACTCCTTCGGTCTGTCTCCTCGGAACAATCTGAAGTCATCGATCTGCACCAGGTCGTCATTTCATTCAACCTCGACTCTGAAAAAGCCTCGATACTCCCCGATCACGCTGACCTCACGTTAAATCTCAACTCGTCCACTTTATTCAGCAAACACTGCTGAAAGGCCGGCATTCCTGCAGACTCACCTGACTTCCCAGGTGCACCTGCATGGCATCCGCCCCAATCTGTCATAATTCAGCTGGTGATTAACATCCGAGTCTGTGAAGGACAACAACAGCAGTATACGTGACACAAGCAACAAATACTTCAAACATTAGCTCGGTGAGCGTGGTTTGTCACTTTTATCCAATGGAGACTTGCTCTTAACCTTCAGGACGTGTGGAAAATATTCTAAACGAAAGGCCCACTTGCTCAGCTCTTTCACTTTCAACCATGTCCCACAGCCTTCTTCAGTCAATGGAATAAGACACTGTCTTTGAACAGAGACAGGTTTCCATCTCCCACCTGTTATCATGTGACCACGGACCTGTACTGAGGTCAGGTGATGACACCTAAAGAAGATCCATTTGGTGAAGAAGGCTATGGGATATGGTTAAAAGCTCTGCAAATAGTCTGCAAACATGTCCTTTAAAGATTTTGCTTCTCTAATGGAGATTAATGTGATGTTTATTTTTCTGTTTTTTTATACAAACTATTAAAGTGAAACAGAAGAAAAGATGTTTGAATATCGTCTGTTGGCTCTTCAGCTTCATTAACCGACTCTCATCTTGAACGCAGCCTTTTCACATCAGAGCTGCTAATCGACTAATTGACCTCCGCCGCTCACCAGCCGCTTCCTGATTGGCTGCCGCTGACCTTGCAGCGCTATCATGATGAGGAGAGGGATTCAGCGATTGGCTGAGAAGCAGGAAGCAGCGACTGAATGCATTAGTGTCATTAGAGCAACACTCAGTGAGAGAGACACGGTGTTAATACAACACTTCATTATCACACAGAGAACATCACACACACAGTAATGATGAAGAGTAACTGTCTTTGATCTGCTGTTGATGTACTTGTAGAGATGGAGAGATATTAATAATAACAAGAACATGAAGAAGACAAACAAGTCAAGGAAGGAGGAAATAAAGAAGATGAAGTGCAAGAACAAAAACACAAAACGAAAAGGACAAGACAAAGTCGAAGAAGAAAAAGACAGAAATCACAACAAGGTGGTAGACAAGTTTGAAGAACATGAAGAAGACAAAGGTTAAGCAAAGACTAAGACAAAGAAGAAGACGAGGACAAAGAGGAACAGGAAGAATCAAAGTTGAAGAAGGCAAAGACGAAAACAAAACTGATGAAAAGGACAAAGACGAAATTGAATAAAAGGAGGCAAAGATGAAGTAAAGAACACGAGGAAGACAAAAGAAAGGACAAAGATGAGGACGAAGACAAAGACAAAGAAGAAGAAAACTAAAATGACGAATGAGACAAAGAAGAAGATGATGACGAAGACTAAAACAAAGACAAAGAAGACAAGAAAAATGTGCAGCCATCCGCCGCCGGCACATTTTTCGCACATTCACACTGAATTGAAGTGAATTGAAAAATTAAGAATAAGACAGTGGAGTGGACGATTAGAAGACAAAGGCGAACATAAAGTCAAAGAAGACAAACGTGGCGAAGTCCAGAAGATGAGGAAAACATCAATTCAATTTTATTTTATTTATATAGCACCAATTCATAACAGAAGTTATCTCATTGCACTTTTCCTATAGAGCAGGTCTAGACTGTACTCTTTATAATATTATTTACAGAGACCCAACAAATCCCACCATGAGCAAGAACTTGGCGACAGCGGCAAGGAAAAACCTCCTTTAAGAGGCAGAAACCTCGAGCAGAACCAGACTCAGGGGGGCAGCCATCAGAGAGAGAGAGAGAGAGTGTAAAGATTAAGATGAAAATGGACGACAAAGAGAAGACAGACGAAGAAGATGAAGACAACGACAAAGATGAGGATGAAAAACACAAAGATGTTTTACATGAAGCTGTATTCTCTGACTCATGTACGACGACACCTGTTTTACACCTGTAGATCACCTGACTGTCTGTGTGACCAGATACCTGCCTGCAGACCTGCTTCCTGTCAGCTCACCTGCCTTCCTGTACAGGTAGATTCACCTGTTAACATCATGTGATCGCACAGACAGACTGTCTCCATCTGCTCTCTGTTTCATGGACGAAGTTTTAACATGTCTCTTTCAGCTGTCGACTCTCAGATGTTGGAGATACAAAGAAAAGTTGTTTTGATATAAAACCCAAGCTGGACTCTGATTGGACAGGCCCAATTAGGACATGAGGTGACTGTCCAATAAGAGCTCAGAGACTAACTGCTGCTGTGGATCATCGTCTCTGTTCGCTAATGAATCAACCGAACAAAGAAGTTCAAGAAAACTAAAGAAACAACCTAGAAATCACATGAAAAAGCTGGAGTTTGGGGGGGGGGGGTGTCAGTGATGGTTGACCTTTGTGACCCCGCCTGTCTTTTGGCTGTTCTGCTTCAGTAATTACCATGGTAACAACACATCATCATCATCATCATCGCTGCCCGGCAACAGGAAACAGTCGCAGAGACGTGCTAATTTAACCAGCTGGAAGGTGAGAGCGTGTGTGTGTGTGTGTTTTAACCAATTATCATCCAGCAGTGACAACAGCACACACACACACACACACACACACACACAGACTCATGTTAATAATGTAAACTGACATCAAGAGTAAAAACTGAAACATAAAACAGATTAAAGTTTAATCTGTGCCATCGCTCGCTCTCTAATCAGTAACAGTGAAGGTCTCTCGCCCGTTCTTCACAGGAATCATGAGGTGAAGAGAATAAAACAGAGTTCAGTTTAAACACTTACGTTCTTAACATACTTTCATTTCATACTCTTTAAACTAACCTACTTACAATCCACAGAAATCTGATTTTTAAATGACATGTCAACCAGAAACCTAGTTTCTATAATCAGGGTAGGGGATTATAAAAACCCGGGTTCTTTATCACATTTACAGGTAACTGGGTTTCTAATCACCGTTTTACACATGCAGACATGTGATAGATGTCGTCTGTGCAGATTAGGACCAGCTGGACCGGGAGGAATACTTGTACATTGACAAACACAATAACTATATTAAGGAAATAAAGAACAAACCAAAATCATTAAGTTAATATAAGTTCTAGGCAGGTGGAGAATATAATGAGTGACGGCCACATATTCAAAATATTTACATCCAAAGTGACTGAAACTGAAACTGACTCTAAATCAGTTTCCACAGATTAGGAGTTTCAGTCCAAAACAATCGTCCTCTCACTGCAACGTCAAAACAAATGTGGTTCAAATAATTCAGCCGTGGTTCCAAAATAAGGTCAGGTCGGGGGAGGGGAGAAATCCGATTACTGAAACATAGTTTTCAGTAACCAGGTTATGACAGTGAGGTCAGTAAACGTGCTAATTACCGGAGGGACAACAGACATTTTAACTGCAGGTTTGGATCAAGATTCATCACAGACATTTCAGCAATTTTTGTTTCAGTTAGATTTTCTTTTTGATTCTCTCTCCTTTGGTTTCTTTTCTGGGAAACATTTTATTTTACAGGTCTGTAATTCAGTAATAATTTCTTGGGAGTTTCATCCTTTAATTTGGTGCTAATTACAAGCAGAACAGAGACAAAGCTGTGAGACAGTAGCGTTCAGTTAGTTTATCAACAGTTTCCAGAATAATTTTCTTGAAAGAACTACTCATTTAAAATAATTATTCATTTATTATTAGAAAATGTGTTCTTCATATACGTTTAATTGAATTCTTGAGTTTTAGCTTAAAATCCAAGTTTCACAGATTCTGATGGGTAGGAAATTAAATGTAGGTTGCTTTGGACAAAAGTGGCAAATAAATGTAAAAATCTGGAAAGGTACATGAAGGAAAAGTAAATGAAATCAACTAAAACTATAATTAATTGAAGTATATTTTTTATTGAACTAGTCATTGCAGCTGCTTTATTTCCCCACTTTATTTGTGATTATTTCTGTCTCAAAACACTTTTTTCAGACTATTATTTTGTATGTATGTAGTATTCTAACACAAAACAACACTTTATTGATCCCACACAGGGAAATTAAGTTTTTCTTATTTCTGTCTTACATATGAAAATGTATTTACAGTGTCAAGTCACAGAAATTACAGAATGTAACACATATTACATACAGTCAAATATAAAAGATATATATGTAAAAGTGCATAAAATTGTATCTTATTGCATAAAAATAAAAAAAAAATGTAAAATTAAAATTAACCGTAGAAAGCAAAATATTTACTGTACGTGATTGTAGGTTTCTGAATCAACTGATTTTATTTTTTACTATTAATAAAAACATTAATGAAAATTAAAAGTTAACAAATACTAACAGTATAATAATAATAATAATAATAACAATAATAATAGTGATGCTATTGACGGTCTGTGCAGCGTGTGGAGGTATGCTCCTGTTACAAACCACAGCAAACTGCAAACAAAGAGACTGCTGCTGTCTGAATGTACCCGGTCTCTGGGGTAACAGAGTGGAGATGTGAGAGAAGAAGAAATGGAGGAAGAGAGTCTTTTTTTCTCTAAAGTGTGAAAGCTGTAAGTGTGTGTGTGTGTGTGTGTGTGAGTGTGTGAGTTGTGTGTGTGTGTGTGTGTGTGTGTGTGTGTGAGAAAGAGGCAGAAAAGGCCCAGAGCTCCCCCTGGTGTTCAGGAACAGAACAACACTGCAGCACATACTGTCACACATGCGTCCACACATTACAAAAACTACATTAATAATAATAATAATAACAATAATATAAAGAACATACAACTGTTTATGAACTGACTTTTAAAATAAATTAATGTAATATAGTTGATGCCTCACATAAATCATCATAGCAAGAAAAATAACATGTAACACGTGTGTCAAAGCAAAATCCAGTGAAACAGAGTTTATTCATTTGTCTGTTTTTATTTAAAACTGTTTTGTTGTTGTGACAGTTTTTAGTTTGTATTTGTATTTCTAATATTTTAATAAAATTCAGATTGATCACAAATGTCTTGTTTTGTTTTGTTTTTTGTTTATTGTAAATCTTTTATCATTTTCACATTAAAAAGTGATTCACAACACGGAACAATTCATAAATTCATCAAGTGAAAATAGATAAATTACAGTATTATCCAAAAAGACAATATCATTTATTAATCAACTTGATGATAAAAGAGAAAAACATTTACAAATTAATTTAATGTTGCAGGTTTAAACAGGAAAAGAAAAGTGTGATTTTCTTTCTCCAATGTTGTTTTCATGTTTTTGACCTCCGAGTCTGAGAAACTTTGTTAATGAGCCCTGAGATCTACCAAGCCCCATGATTGGCTACGGAGTCAAAGACAGAACTTCTGTATCAGTGTCATGTTGCTCTGAATTCTGGGTATTTTAGTCTGTGTACAACCTCATGAGGTTCAGTGTAAGAGCCACATCATATCCAAAGGAATTCAAATCCAAAGTAAAAATAAACAAATTCAATGGGCAACGTTGTTGATTTGACATTTGTTTCAGTAACTGTTACATTTTAATAATTTCATATTTTGCTATATTAAAAAACAAGCTGCCTCACAAAAACTGAAATTTGGCTGAAACAATTAAAGATTAAATAATTGATTAAATGTCACAAACAAAGAAGATAATTTTATTTCAAAATTTTAAATTTGAGGATGAGATACTTGAGAGGCACCATTTCGTTTGCACATAAAAACGTGGAAATGAACACACAATGAAACAAATAAATAGCGATATATTAAAATGAAATAGTCAAAAAATACAAAACAAGTGACTGACTGAAATGGTTTTATTTCTTCAGGAAAGAAACCTAAAGATACAAACTGTAGTTAGAGATGTAATTATGTGATTTAAAGAAAAACTAATCTGTTATTTTGTGCAACTCTTTGTAAGGAAACCTGAAAAACACTGAAATAAAAATCTGTAGATGTTTCTGATTTACAGTTACTGCAGACTCTCTCTCTCTCTATCACTGTGTCTGTGTCTCTCTACCGCTCCCTCTGTTCTTCTTCAGTGTCTTTCGTCCGTCTTCCTGCTCTCAGTAAAATGACATTTAGAGCAGCAGGGTGAGAAAAGCAATCTGCCGTCCCTCCCTGGAGATAGAGAGAGGGAGAGGGGGAGAGAGGAGATGTAAATGTAAAAATGAGTGGAATAAAAGAAAAGAGAGAAGGAGGGAGTGATGCTGAGAGAGGGGGTGAGATCCAGAGTGGATGAGGTGAAAAGAGAGGGAGAGAGAGGTCTTAGTTTCCCTCCAGAAACACTCTGATCCTCTGTCCTTGCTCGCCCTAATGGATCTGTGTGTGTGTTACAGTGTGTGTTTGTGTGTGTGTGTGTGTGTTGTCTGTAGCGTTGAGAGTTAAAGTCCCTCCCCATATGTCCGTTCACTGAAACACACATTGATATAAACAGACATTAAACCACAGGTGAAGGGAACATGGCATCTAATTTAAACACATCGGACAGATATGGGTTTCAACCCTCCAGTGGTCAAGTTCCCAAACCTAACGCAAATTTGGCCGGCTGGGGTCTTTCTGAGTTTGCATGTTCTAGAGACGACCTCCTGGTATTATGTAGAGACTACCTCCTGATGAGATGGGGGGGAAAGACAGGACAAGAAAATCTACTGCCACAATAGGAAGGTAAAAAACGAACTGGACTGGCAGACAAAAGGCACTAAACTTACTCTATAACTCTCTTAATGGAGCAGAACTGGCTGTAGTGGAGGTAGATTGGTCTTGGCATCTTCAAGAGCCAGAATCTTGAACAACAAGGCCCAGATTCAGCATCCTGGACAGGGACCGTGACCCTTCTATTTACTATTCAAGATGGAAGATAGATTTATTGATCATTTTACAACATAGGGTTGTATAATGAAATGTTGATGATCAGTGAATAATTAATAAGTCATAGAAATGAATATTATTTTACATGGTGGAGTGCTGAGGATGAATTTAGTAGTCCTTCAGTATCCTTTGGGCTCTGCTCAGACACCTCACCTCAACGATATCACTGATGCTCGATAGGTTGGTACCAATGATCTTCTGAGCGGTTTTAATCACCCACTGAAGAGCTCTCCGGTCCTGGGCCATGTACATCCCATGCCAGTTTGTGATGTTTCCAGTCAGGATGTTTTCTGTTGCTCCTCTGTAAAAGTTAATAAGAACTTGGCACGGGAATTTTGTCTTCCTAAGTTTCCTTAAGAAATACAGCCGTTTCTGAGCTTTCTTTACCAGATGGAGATGTGAGAGAACCATGTCAGGTTCTCTGTGATGCTGATTCCCAGGAACCTAAAACTGTTCACCTGCTCCACCTCAGCTCCACTGATGTAGACAGGGGTGTGTGTCTTTACCTTCTTTTTCCTAAAATCAACGATCAGCTCCTTGGTTTTGCTGATGCTGAGCAGTAGGTTGTTCTCTGTGCACCACTCTGCAAGATTGTTGATTTCCTCCTGATATGAAGTCGATGATGGTGGTGTCATCCACAAACTCCACAGGTTGTCTCCATGTCGGGGGCTGCAGTCGTGGGTGTTCAGCATGAACAGGAGGGGGCTGAGCACACTGCCCTGGGGGGCTCCAGTGTTAGAGTGGAGTAGGTGTGACCGCCAATCTGAACTGTCTGGAGTCTGTTTGTGAGAAAGTCCAATATCCAGTTGCAGAGTGTGGTACTCAAGCCCAGAGTGCTAAGTTTTCCAATCAGTTTCATGGGGGAGACTGTGTTGAATGCTGAGCTGAAATCAACAAACAACATTCAGATGTACGTGTTGTTGTTCTCAAGGTGTCTGGAGACTGAGTGGAGGGCAGTGGAGATGGCATCCTCTGTGGATCTGTTGGCTCTGAAAGCAAACTGGTGAGGGTCCAGACTGGCTGGGATGTTGTTGTTTTTGTGCTGGAGTTTCTTAAAGCATTTCATCAGAATGGGGGTGAGAGACCAGGGCGGTAGTCGTTTAGACTAGACACTGCAGACTTTGTAGGTACAGGGATGATGGTGGCTGTCTTGAAGCAGGTGGGAACAATCTCCTGAGACAGAGCTACGTTAAAAATGCCAGTAATAACATTAACTAGCTGACTGGCACATGTTCTTAATACACAGCCCGGGATGTAGAGCTGCTGTAGCTTTATCTGTCCACACTTTAACTGTTTTTACTGATGGTTTGATCATTTTTATCAGCTGGGTGTAAGTAGGCAGGAGAAACAGGGAAATATGGTCTGACTGACCAAAATGGGGGTGAGGGAGAACTTTGTAGCTGCCAGAAATGTTTGTGTACACATAGTCCAGTGTATTTGTTCCCCTGGTGGGGGTGTGGACAAGCTGGTGGTGTTTAGGTAAAATAGTTCTGAGGTCTGTTTGATTAAAATCACCAGTTACAATAAAAACACCAAAACACATCCGGTTGTTTTGTCATGTGACTGCTGATGACCTCATACAGTTCCTGAAGTGCGTTTTTTAAATTTGCATCTGGAGCAGCAATAAAAACACTGCTGAATTCTCTGGGCAGACAATATGGTCGACATCTTAACAATAAAAATTCCACATCTGGGGAACATTGTCCATCCACTTTAACTGTGTCTGAGCACCAAGCATCATTGATGTAAACACAGAAACCGCCTCCTCTTGTCTTACCGGAGTCTTATGTTCTGTCAGCACAGAACAAGCTCCGCCCGAGTGCAATAGCTTCATCCGGGATGTTGTGATGCAGCCAGGCCAGGAGTTAGCCTGAGTCTTATCTCATCCATTTTATTTTCCTGCGACCAGACATTAGCCAGGAGTAGACCGGGTAGTGGAACAGCCTTAGATCCGACCTGGGTTAGCTTAGCTCTTATGCCACTTCTCTTTCCTCTCTTCCTGTTTCGGTGTCACCGCTTCCGGTGACGTCTGGCCCGGCTGGTCTGGTTGTCAGGACGGGAGATGCCATGAGCAGTGATTGTCTCAAGGTCTGCTGGACTTTAATCCAATCCCTGCACTTGCAATCGCTTTTCTGATGTTGATGAGTATATTACTGTCATAAGTAATATGTGCTTCAGTAATGAAGGCGAGAAAATAACAAATTAAAACAAAAATGTAGCGAAGTTTGAGGGAGACTTGCCGACGCATCTCCATACGCAGCCGTTGCCATGGTTTCCTGTCTTTTGTCTTCTTCTTATCCATTTAACTGGTCTTTGTTAGACTGAAGCTGTGTTGTTAGTCCATCATGATTGGCAGTGATCCTGCTTTGCACCTATGGCACTGAGACAGTGATACACAAATTTCAGAGGCAGTTTAACCTCTGTGTGTTTTATTGCTGTAAAGGACAAAAACAGTACAAATGTGTGTGTGTGTGTGTGTGTGTGTGTGTGTGTGTGTGTGTGTGTGTGTGTGAGAGTGAGTGTGTTAATAGGAAATGACAGCGCTGTGGACGTGGATGATGTTAAGCTGTCAGCAGTGAACTGATTGGCCAGATGTCGGCTAACGCTGCTAACAGCCCAGAGGGGCCAAATCAGTACACTGCAGGTTTTCAGAACCTGTTTTACTACACCTTTTTATAATTAAATTTACCCTCCCTTCTACCCCAGGATTCCTTTTCTTTTTCACTTTAGTTTTCGGATATCCTGACCATTGTCAAAAAAATTTAATTGCTGATTTTCTCATGCTTTTCTTTATAATATCATACACAAACAAAGTGGTATTGACTAAATGTTTTGATATATGTAGATTATACACACACTTTTTTGTGATCAACAACGTCTGCCTGTCTTTCTGTACTGTTCATTGTCATGTTCAATGCATTCGGTAAAATTTAACTCCTACTAATTAGAATTATGATGTTTCACTGACAGAATATTTGAGGTTTGAATAAAAGAGGCCTTGAAAGGTTGAAGATGCGATTGAATGACTTACCATATTTGGTAGGATATTCTTTTCTCTTATCTTTGCTATGTGGATATCAAAGAGAAACAAAATATTTCCTTTGGGGGGAAAAACTCCAAAATCAGCATATTGTTTTCCTTCAGCTTCTCCCTGAAATTTGGCAGAATTATTTTATTATTTTCCTGTGTTGCTCTTGTGGCTTCGTCCTGTCATGTGTTGTAGTCGCTGTCAGATTTGACGTTTAGTTGTTCATTTTGTGTTTTAAAAAGAAAAGAAAAGTAAGAGAACTTATTCTCTTGCCTTTGAATGTCATTAAACTCGTCTTTCCTGACCACACTGTCTGAAAGCTCTCTGTGTGGTCTGACTGCAGGAGCCCGGAGGGTTCAGTTCTGTCTGACTCTACTCTGTGTTGTATCAGCAGCTGGAGGTCACTTCAGCTTTTTGTTTTAAATCCATTGAAAACATAATAATAATAATCCGGTGTGCAGATTGCCACTTTCTCCTCATTAGCTCGCCTTCTGTTAAGTAGGTTAAACAGGAGAACTTGTCCACTTTTTACTCCAAACGTTCTTTAATAGAGACCAAAGCAATCTGCAGAGGAACAAAGCAGTTATTAGTGTCTTTTGTCTCGGCCAGAAAGCTTCCAGCTGCTAATTAACAAGCACAGTCTTATCACACACCTCCACTGCTCACACTGCTGCTGCAACAATCAGCTGCAGAAACACAGCCAGCCTGCAAAACAGGAGGCTGCGCTCAACCCAGGGTGGACAAAATAACAGAAACAGGGATCAGGAGCTCTGAGGCCGATTCAGGCCAACGGTTTAAGAAGCAGACGAACAGATAACAATCACAGATTTAATGTTGTGATGTGTTGGCCAATCAGATACAGATCTTGTGAATTGTTGTCAATATAATGTATCTGATTCTGATCTCTCATTGGCTTCTATTTTTAAACATTTTTACAGAAAGCTCCACCGCTTAAAAGGCCATGAAAACGCAGTGACTTTAATTTATCTGCATCACTTATTTCACCATAAAACATCACTGACTGACTCACCTGTAATACATTTTAATTGATTCTGATTAAAACATTTGATTGAAGCTTTGAGCATCAGGATGTTGAGGATAAAGAAACTGATGATGTGAGTATATATTAATTTCTATGGTAAATATTCTAAAAGCAGGATCCACTTACATAGCTATTCCACCCACAGTCTACTTCTTATTGTTTATTCGTTATGTGTTACCAAATGATAACACAAGTCTCTCTGCAACAAAGTTCAAGTTTCTGCAGGTTGATAATGTAGTTGTTCATGCAAATGAAGTGAAACCAACAGAAGGAATGTAATCAATTTAAAAAGCTGATGGATGATTTGAAAATGAGGAAGTTAGATTTATTAGTCATTAATTACATCGGACAATGGACTTGTCTCTGTACTTGTCTTGTTAGATCTTAGTGCTGCATTCGACACCATTGACCATCACATCCTATTACAGAGACTGGAACATGTAATTGGCATTAAAGGAGCCGCACTAAGCTGGTTTAAATCCTATCTGTCCTATCTATCACTTTGATAAAACTCTGACAAAACTGAAGTTATTGTACTGTAGATTGGGTTCGAGAGGCAGACACCATCTCCACATTTAAGACTTTCCTCTTTGATAAAGCTTATAGTTAGGGCTGGCTTGGGTGAGTCCTGAACCATGCCTTAGTTATGCTGCTATAGGCCTAGACTGCTGGGAGACTTCCCATGATGCACCTCTTTCCTCTCTCCTCCTCTCCCTCTCCGTCTGTGTGCATTTTTATCCCATTACTGCATGTTACTAACTCGACATCTCTCTCCCGTAGTTCTGTGCTTTCTCGTTTCTCTCCTCTCTCCTTCTGTCGCTTTCAGCTGGTATTTCTGCCTCCCGAGCTGCAGAGTCTGGATCTGTGGTTGTGGGCCGCCTGCTGCCCCCATGAATGGCCACCCACCCTGAGTCTGCTTCTGCTCGAGGTTTCTGCCTCTTAAAGCAAGTTTTTCCTTGCCACTGTGGCTAAGTGCTTGCTCATGGTGGGATTTGTTGGGTCTCTGTATTTAATATTAAAAAGAGTTTGGTCTAGACCTGCTCTATAGGAAAAGTGCAATGAGATAACTTCTGTTATGAATAGTCCAGCTGGACCAAAAGTAGAGCTTGTATCTGTTAACAACAGAAGTTTGGACATTTAGTCTTTCAGTCTTTAGTCACAGAATGAGTTCTGACAGCATGATGAAAGTTTTGACTGGAGGTACAATTGTGTTTTTGAAATGTTGACAGTTAAGAGAATCGATGTCTTCACCTAACAGCAGTTTTCACTGTGTGGGAGGAATCAGAAACAGGTCAAATTAAAAAGGTGAAATTAAATTACAGTTTTTCTCTCTGCAGCCTGAAGCAACAGAAACTGTTCCATGCTTAAATTAAAACTGAATGCTGCTGATTTCAGAAAGAGACCGTAAAGATGAGTTTACAACTTCCTGTTATCAAATAAGATAACAAAACAGAACTGTTACACACTGGTCACCAGTCCAGCAGCTTCACTTCAGCTCTACCTGCTCAGTTGACACCAACAGTGACCAACCAGCATCAGTCAGAGCCTCCAGGAAATCACCTGTCATCACTAAGGAGTTCACTATGTCTCTTCCGGCAGATGCAACTCCTCTCCTGATGAGGGCTACGACTCCTCCAGATCCAGATGATAAATCTGAGCCCTGCAGGCCTCTTCTGAAGCTTTAATGACCTGTCAGGTACCTGTCGGTCTTCACCCAGAGTCACCTGGTTGTTAGTGTCACTAGCAACAGGTGACTCTATGGATACTAATGTTGCTCAGTTGGTCCACCAGACTGAAATATCATGTTTGCCATAAATGTTTGTACAGATATTCAAGGTCCCCAGAGGATTAATCTTAATGACTTTGGAGATCCCTTGACATTCTCTCCTGCGCCACCAGCAGGTCAAACTTTCACGTTGTCCAATACTTTGGTTTATCTCTCTAACAGTTTTTTTGTTTACAATGAATGTGGCTGTAAAGTCCGTTACTGTGTTCAAACACACCAACAGCATGCTGCAATTTCATACAAAGCCACTGGAAAGAAGCAAATCGACACAAATTCACAAATTAAGGTGAAGATGCGTCTGCGCAAGTTAAACATGTTTCAACTTGAGCGAAAAACTTGCACTTCGAGTTTGTATCTGGCGTCACTTCATGAACATAGAGAGAGGAGAGGAAACAGGAGACTGGAGGGAAATAACTGAAAGAACTGGAGTTCAGAGATCAGTCAGAGGCTGAACTCAACACAGAAACACAAACATGTGTGTATGTTGCTAGCTAGCTTACAGCTAACGTCTGTACAGTCTGCACTTTGGCTGTTTGGGGCGAATCAACATGGTCCAGCAGTCAAATTTGCATGTATGACTTCAGTCTAGTTAAACTACAAATCCATTTTCAACTGAAATGATCCTGAACTTTAAAAAAAAGTTAACACTCATCATCCTGTATGTGAAATATTTCATTAAACTCACTGTTCCATCTATAAATTCATTAATAATTAATTTAATTAATTAATAATCACTTGGGTTCAGTCTTTAAAACATCAATGACTCTAGTGTTGTTTCTGGCTATTTAAAGTTTATCTCACGAAGCTGATCGATCATATTGATCATATTTTGGTTTATAGTTTATGTTCCCTAACGACTTAACTTTTTCCTTAATTTACTTTCATTCCTTTGCTGGACTCACCTGTCCGCTCTGGTCGCCATCACACCCCCGTTGCCATGGCGATTCAAAGTATGTGTCACGCAGAAGCTAGTGTTCTTGTTGACAGGCTGTCACTATGGCGACAAAGAGATTGGAGGCATTGATCGTTCCTTGTCAATACGTGTTTTCTTCTTCTGTGGTTTGTTGTTCGTGTTTGCTCAGTCAGCTGTGACGCATCAATTTTCACCACCAAGAGTGTGTGTGTGTGTGTTTCATGTTCTTATATCCCGGTGGGGACTTTAACTTGAATGCACACTAACCCGTGGGGACTTGAGGTCCCCGCAGGTAGAGACCGCTTTTGGAGGGTTAAGACTTGGTTTTAGGGCACAGGTTACAACTGGGTTATGGTTAGGCACTTAGTTGCGATGGTTAAGGTTAGGGCAAGGGGCTGGGGAAAGCATTATGTCAATGACTGTCCCCCACTGGGAATGTGAAACAAACGTGTGCGTGTGTGTGTGTGTATATGTGTGTGCGTGAGTGTGTGTTTTATATGAAAAAGTTACTGAACAATTCAGTGAACTCAGAGTTTGTGTGCTTATGTCGACACTTTCACATTTTATATTCAATTCTTCTGATTGTGTTTCTCCTCACAGAGAATAAAACGTGTTGAAGTGTCCTCGAGCGAGACACCGACTAAAGAGAAATCTTCTGGCTACACCTAACAAGCACTGACATGCTTATGGCTGCAGGTGAACAAAGGTGGAGGTGGAGGTTTTGTGTCCAGGTGGGTCTTCACCTTAAAAGGACTGTAAGATAAAACTGTGAGGTTCAGAGATGAACGACGAGGAAGGAAAACACATTTCTGCTAATATTTGCTTTTCTTCTCATGAACAACTAAACAGTGTTGAGCAAGTTGGAAAGTGTAGTGAGCTAACGTACGTGATGTCACCGTCATACGGAAGCGCTTCTGTCGGCTACTGATCCTTAGCAGTTTTATTTCAGACAGCAGCAGAAAGCTGCGCTGCACTTGAGCTTCAGAAATACTCAAGTTTACTCAAAATGCTTGGGGAGATGTAACGTTAGCTTGTGTGGATGCTACCGCACTACTTGATCAATAAAAGAGCTAATTACTGAAAAGCTATTTGATTCAGAAAACAGCGACGCTACTGAGAAATGTAGTTTCACTAGTAACGCAGCTACTGCCCAACACTGCAACTAAAAAGCCAATCTGAGATTTCCAGCTCGCTGCAGTTTCTCATCTGATTGCTTGTGTGTCCAGCTGCCGCCATACAGCCACATCCAGACCAGGATCAGGGCCAGTCCATCAATGTGAAATCTCTGTGAGTTGTTCATTATACTTTGATCAGAGAGAAGATCACATGACTCACCTCAGACACAACAAGCCTAACTGTCTTCACATCAGAAAAACAGTTTTTATTCAAATACAGTGCATGCTGGGAAGTATGCAACTTAACGTGATGAGTTAAGATCAGTCAGATGTTCAGATAGAGGTGGGAGTCACAGACCAATCGTTTCTTTTTGTTTTTCTTCAAAGATTCCTATTCACTGATTTTTCTAAGCTAAGTGCATCACCGTTGGTAACTCTGTGACTTTATGGAGTTGTTTCGGACTGTCTTCAGTTCAGTAGTAAGCTCAGTGTGTTGCTGGTTCAAACTGTTCAGTTCAGTACTAAACTAGTCTACACAGAACTGTTTATGAGGTTAATAACTCTGTTGTTTGAGAGCATCATGACGGTTTCAGTAACTTTCAACCAGGCAGTAAAACACTGTGAATCACAGCTGAACTGACAACAGTGCTATGAGTTAGCAGGGAGAGGACCTGCACAGCTACTGATTCGGGTTCAGTTCAGTCTGGCAAACTGATCTAATCACACTAAGGATAAAAGATGAGTTGATTTAATTACACAGATTTTACAGTGTAGACATGATGAGGAGTCAGTGTTACTTTGTTTTAAGGTGGACAAACTGCGAACTTTACTGTGAGCTGTTGGTGTTTGAGATGTTCTGTATGAATTAAGGCAATTACTATAAGTTAGGTTTCAACACACACACACTCCATCCATCATCAGTGTGTGTGTTCACATCAGCAGCAGCAGTGTGTCAGCCATCAGCTCTAATTGTTCATTGATCAGTTTGGTTATTAAACGTTGAAACTTTCCCTCTTTAAATGCTAATGTTCATCTCTCTCTCTCTCTCTCTCTCTCTCTCTCTCTCTCTCTCTCTCTCTCTCTCTCTGTGTGTACAATTATTTTCGAGGCGGTGAGTAAATCAATCAATAATTCCCTCGTCGCCGCTGCAGCAGAAAAGCCAATCAGGAGAAAACAGGGAATCATATTTATGAAACAACAAACTGCTCACACAGCAAAAC
Source organism: Siniperca chuatsi (assembly GCF_020085105.1). Classification (NCBI taxonomy): domain Eukaryota; kingdom Metazoa; phylum Chordata; class Actinopteri; order Centrarchiformes; family Sinipercidae; genus Siniperca; species Siniperca chuatsi. Next base: position 450,870 of record NC_058061.1, read on the forward strand.
ACTGCGTGTGTGTGTGTGTGTGTGTGTGTGTGTGTGTGTGTGTGTCTTTTATGTGTGTGTTTTATGAATGCGTGTGTGTGTGTGTGTGTGTGTGTGTGTGTGTGTGTGTGTGTGTGTGTGTGTGTGTGTGTGTGGTGACAGATGTCAATAACTTCAGTGTTTTTACATAGAAAGCAAACAGAGACTTAATTATCGCTGCGAGCAGCAGAACCGACTGCAGCTTCACACAAACTGATAAATGAAATTTAAACTGTTCGTTTGAGCAGAAAAACACTGAAGTCATTTATGAAGGAAACAAAGACACACTGGACATGTTTCTTATAGATATATATGACTTCCACATTTCAACTATGACTATAACTATCTGACTTTGTGATAAAGTCATTCTTGCATTTGTACAGTGGTGGGCAAAAGTGTTTGCCCCCTTCCTGATTTCTTATTTTTTTGCATGTTTGTCACACTTAAATGTTTCAGATCATCAAACAAATTTAAATATTAGTCAGAGATAACACAAGTAAACACAAAATGAAGACTTTGGAGCGGCCTAGTCAGAGTCCAGACCTGAATCCTATTGAGATGCTGTGGCGTGACCTTAAAAAGGCAGTTCATGCTCGAAAACCCTCCAGTGTGGCTGAATTACAACAGTTCTCACACCACTGTATATGAACAATCAGTTTGTTTGTTTTTAAACTATAAATCCACTGTGGATAATTAAAAGGTCTTTTTCTTGTGATTTTTCTCAGAATGACAAAATCCATTTCCTTTTATCAAAATATGAATAAGTAAATAACAAATAATTAATGAAATAATAATAAATACAAAACAAAAATAAAATAAACAATCATAAAAATTGCAAAATAGATATAAAAGAAGAAAAAACAGATAAAACTTAGATGAACAACAAAATCATTTTAAAATAATGAAATAAATAAAATATCTAAGTAAACAAATATATAAAAAATAATAATAATAAATAAAGACAATAACCATCTACTTCAAACCCTACAAAACCTGTTTGCCACTGGTCTAAAAGTCGTGATTCCAGCACTTCAGAGGACATTACATTCATTTCAGGAGACGGACCTTAAACCAAGTCTTCACCCTGAAATGTAATTATATACGTTATGGGGACTTGTTGTTTTGTCCCCAAAAGGCAAGTCCCCACAACATGAGTAATACATGTCCGCACACACACACACACACACACACACACACACACACTGTCTGTCTTCCGTTCGTCTGAATGATGGAGAAACTGCAATCTCAGCAGAATATCACTGCTCTTTAACGCCTCTGCTGATTTAAACCTCCCCCCTCCTCCCCCCTCCCTCCTTTATATCTTCGTCTGTCTGTCCATCTCCCCCCTCTCTTTTATCTCTCTCTCTAAAATGACTCTTAAAGACTTCCCACTCGACTAAATCTCTCTCTCTTCACTGCCGGCCCGTCATTGGTCGGCTGCTGACATTTTGTTAGACGTCGTTAAGGCCGGCGGCGCCATAAAGCACCCGAGGGTGACACCTTCCACCCTGCCGGAGAGAGAGAGAGGGAGAGAGTTATAGTTCTTATTTAAGGTCTCGATTAACCTTCTTTTCTGTACGACTAATCAATTTTCATGATACGAGCTCCATAAAGTCCTGTTAATATCACACACACACACACACACACATGGAGAGGTATGTCTTCAAAGAGCAAAGGTGGAGGAAGAACTCAAATCCTTTACTCAGGTGAGTAAAGTATCGGCAGCTCAGTGGAATCATCCTCCATTAAACGTAAAAGAGGTGCTTTCATATTTTTATTTAAAGCAACGATCCGACGTGCAGGTGAGGCTTGTTGTTCTCTGTCTTCTTCAGAGTCACATGACAGGAAGGAAACCAGTTTAATCTCCTCAGTGAACTCCTTAGAAATCCTCAATGACTGCTACAAATACAAACACAGTCCTAGAACATCCTCACTGCCGCCCAGCAATACTAAAGAACCCCTAGAACCTCCTCACTGAACCCTAGAACCTTCTCGATGTCTCCTAGAACCTCCTTACTGCCCCCCAGTAATACTAAAGAACCCCTAGAACCTCCTCACTGACCCCTAGAACCTCCTCAGTGTCTTCTACAACCTCCTCACTGACTCCTAGAACCTCCTCAATGTCTCCTAGAACCTCCTCACTGCCCCCCAGTAATACTAAAGAATCCCTAGAACCTCCTCACTGACCCCTAGAACCTCCTCAGTGTCTCCTAGAACCTCCTCACTGCCCCCCAGTAATACTGAAGAATCCCTAGAACCTCCTCACTGACCCCTAGAACCTCCTCAGTGTCTTCTACAACCTCCTCACTGACTCCTAGAACCTCCTCAATGTCTCCTAGAACCTCCTCACTGCCCCCCAGTAATACTAAAGAATCCCTAGAACCTCCTCACTGACCCCTAGAACCTCCTCAGTGTCTCCTAGAACCTCCTCACTGCCCCCCAGTAATACTGAAGAATCCCTAGAACCTCCTCACTGACCCCTAGAACCTCCTCAGTGTCTTCTACAACCTCCTCACTGACCCCCAGAACCTCCTCAATGTCTCCTAGAACCTCCTCACTGCCCCCCAGTAATACTAAAGAATCCCTAGAACCTCCTCACTGAACCCTAGAACCTTCTCGATGTCTCCTAGAACCTCCTCAATATCTCCTAGAACCTGCTCACTGACCCCCAGAACCTCCTCAATGTCTCCTAGAACCTCCTTACTGCCCCCCAGTAATACTAAAGAACCCCTAGAACCTTCTGACTGACCCCTAGAACCTCCTCAATGTCACCTAGAACCTCCTCACTGACCCCCAGCAATACAAAATAATCCCTAGAATCTCCTCACTGACTCCTAGAACCTCCTTACTGACTCCTAGAACCTCCTCACTGACCCCTAGAACCTCCTCAATGTCTCCTAGAACCTCCTTACTGCCCCCCAGTAATACTAAAGAACCCCTAGAACCTTCTGACTGACCCCTAGAACCTCCTCAATGTCACCTAGAACCTCCTCACTGACCCCCAGCAATACAAAATAATCCCTAGAATCTCCTCACTGACTCCTAGAACCTCCTCACTGACCCCTAGAACCTCATCAGTGTCTTCTACAACCTCCTCACTGACTCCTAGAACCTCCTCACTGACTCCTAGAACCTCTTCGATGTCTCCTAGAACCTCCTCACTGACTCCTAGAACCTCCTCACTGACTCCTAGAACCTCCTCACTGACCCCTAGAACCTCCTCAGTGTCTTCTACAACCTCCTCACTGACTCCTAGAACCTCCTCACTGACTCCTAGAACCTCCTCACTGACCCCTAGAACCTCCTCAGTGTCTTCTACAACCTCCTCACTGACTCCTAGAACCTCCTCGATGTCTCCTAGAACCTCCTCACTGACTCCTAGAACCTCTTCGATGTCTCCTAGAACCTCCTCACTGATCCCTAGAACCTTCTCAATGTCTCCTAGAACCTGTTCACTGACTCCTAGAACCTCCTTACTTATGCCCAGCAATACTAAAGAACCCGTAGAACCTCCTCACTGACCTAGCCTAGCTAGAAGGAAGCTTTGTCCTGATATTTAAGAATGAGAGTGATGACCAAGAAATGTTCTCCAGGAACGGAGAGAAGGTCGACCGACTGGTTACTCTCCATAATTACTTTATTAAGTTTACAAATTACAGGAAAGGAGATCTTTCACCATTTCGACTTCCCGAGCTTTCAGCTGAAACTCACATACTTGTTTATAAAAATATGTTTTGTTTACACACATCATTGGTGTAAACAAACCTTTAACAGCATCAGAAAACAATAAGTTGACCTGTCAATCAAATCACCTGACTGACAGGCTGGGGGCGGGGCTAAGGTTACAGTTTAGATCTCTGATTGGACATTTAAGTGCTTTTGTTACTTTAGAGCTTTGATACAAACACACACGCTGATCGGTCTGCTAACCACAGAAACTAATAAAATATACTGCACACACACACACACACACACACACACACACACACACACAGTGACAGTTTGACAGGTTGTGTGTTGGAAACCAGCAGAGCAGCAGAGAGAGGTCGAGCTGGGTTAAATGACTCTGTGTGTGTGTGTGTGTGTGTGTGTGTGTGTGTGTGTGTGTGTGTGTGTGTTGCAGATAAGTGTGTTTGATATCTGATCAATATTGCAGCTTTTTATTCACTGATTAAGAGTGAAGACGAATAAAATCTAATTTTCTTTGTTCGTGTTCGTGAAACAATCAACACAAACTTAAAAAATAGGAATGAAATTCAGTTTTGAGTCACAAAAACAACAAAGACACAAACTGAAACATGTTCAGTGACATGCTTCATAAAAACATTTTAAAAACACAAAACATGTTACTCCTCATTGATTCGGTTTGTTTTCTTCATGCAGATATGTTCCTTATCATCAGTGTGACATTACTGTTTATGATCATATTAAACTGCTTGGCGGCAGTTCAGAATAAACCAGACGCTTTACCTTGATCTGGGTGCTCTAGTTATGCGTTTACATTATCTGTAAACACGTGGAAACATTGCTGTTTTGTAAGATATTATAAACCCGCATGAATCATGATACAGATCACAAACAGAAGTTTCCACATCAGAAACCGATGCAGCTGATTCCAAAGTGCCGCCATGTTGGAGTTTTCCCAGAAGCTGCTTCGCCTCGTTGAAGCGAGTCTGCAGGTGTTTCTGATTTGTCAAAAGCAGTAAAGCGCTGAGCTGCAACTGGCGGTCGATCCACGATAGTTTGGTCTAAAGTGTACACGGGAGGTGCGTCCCATTTAAACCCCCGCACTCTCTCCCTCTGCTCTCCTCTGTGCGACATCACAGCTGGAGGATCCACACAGAAGCACAACAGAGTTGGTGTGTTTGATTTGTGTCACTTAGCGTGCCTGCAGGGTGGTGCATTAAAGCTGCGCATTTTTACCTATGCCAAGGTATAAAAACACCATAAGCCAGAAATTCTTAATGTTATTGGACTGTTGCCTGTCCCCAGCTCTCGCACCCTCTGACGTTCTGCCAAAATAATGTTTATGTCTCATAACTTCTTCCAGTTTTCGCTTTTTTCTTCACCTCATCAGGCCTCTGTGAAGATTAAATCCCTCTTTGGTTGAACTGCTCACACCTCAGGTCCACAGCGAGACCATCACCTGTGATGAGGGCTGGCGAGCCGACATGTCTTTGTTTTACGGGATCAAAGCCTAAAAGGCGAACCACCACTTTAAATTGTGTGTGAGGAAAATATTTAGTCAGTTTCAGAAAGTTAAACTCAGATTTCTGATCAGAAAACAAACATCAGGAACAAAGAGGAGCATCTCCTGAGGTCGAACTGACTCTAAACCTTCTGAGAAAACAGTAATGTTCATCACTTTAACATTTTTTCTGCTTAAATCCTCTCAGAAAAGTTTCCCATCATGCCTTTCTGCAGCCTGTCAGCAGTGGTCGGGTTAAGCAGGCGGCCATCGCCTCTCGACCTTGACCTTCAGCAGCACCTCAGAGGACAAAGCTCTCGTTGGATGAAACGTTTGGGGGCAGACAGACGGAGATGGACGGGGGAGAGAGGCAGAAATCCATTCAGAGACGTTAATAAAATCAAAGAGCCTGATATGATCAAGCATGAAGTACATCACAAAGGTAATGTGAATTTAAGCCCAGATCCTTTCATTATCAAAAACAGTGAGCCGTCGCTCGGCGGCGGAGGAACGCCGGGCGAATTTATGAGGCCAACTTCCTCAATCTAATAGAAGGATTCAGGTGTTACTAATGGACGAGAGAGGGAGGTAATAGAGGAGAGAGAGCGCTAATATGGAGTGATGGAGACGGACGAGAGACACAGCAAGAGAGCAGGAGAGAGAGAGATGAAGACAGATGAGGAGAGAAAGAAGAAAAGTTAGAGAGAAACTGAAGAAAAAAGAACAAAAGAGAGACAGAGACAGGAAGTGGAAGACGATGAAGGTGTGATGACATTTATCTCAGAGTTTGATGAAAGAGCAGAAAGTTGAAGCTAAAATATTATGTGTCGTGAAGACTGCACTGAAAAAGAACCGTTCATTAACAAATAGTCACGTCACATTATCTGTTCAAATGGATTCTCTATTAAACAAACAGATAAAATTTAGTTTTTCTTAATTGTAGATTTATTCAGAAAAGTCTTGAAACAAGTTGATTTGTGTTAGAAACTGATGTTTGTCCATATAGTTATAGTGCTCCTCATCCAGCTGTCTACTCTGTAAGTCTTTGAGCAGTTTTATTGAATACTCGCAACATGTGACAGGTCGGTATTTATCAGTATTTATCAATAAATAATAAATATGTAACTGACAGGAGAACGGGGAGGTGGAGACAGAAGAAGACGAAGAAGAAGTGGAATGTATGCATCATATTTTATGATGTGATATTTATTATCAAAATCTTACATTTCTATGAACTTTCGTGATCTTCCTGCTCTCCAGAGGATGAACCTTTTAGATTTTAATGACTCCATGATCTTTCCTCTTGCACAGCAGTTTTCAAAGTCTGACAAAAACAAATGCAACACCCCCAATACCCCCCGTCGATGACGTCATAATATATTGATGTTGAAACATGAACATGAAAGTTCCTATTAATGGACATTATCACTCCTGTCAGTATTCTTTGTCTTGCGTCTATTTGGGGGCTAATTATGCTCTAAGTTTTGGAACTACAGTTCCCGTAATGCTTTAGGGGATGTAAACAAGAAGTATAATGTTGCCATGGAGTCAGTGAGTTAGCTGCGAGCTACAGCTTGAGCCCGTCTGTTAGCCTGTATGTGTCCACATGCAGTCAGACTGTCCCGTCAGAGCAGCCGAACCAGCAGTCAGCAGCTCCTGTCTGCAGTGGACCCGTGGACGGACAGACAGCTGTCTCTGGATCACTGTGAGACTGAAGGAAACTCAGAAACAGCAGGATTCTCAGGCAGGTTCTGCAGCCGCTTTCTCCTCTGGCGTCTCAGCTGGTTTCTGGAGGTTTATTCTGGACGGACGTCAGAGACGATGACGTCCTCTGGACGTGCGAGTCTCACTGAACGACTCGATGTGTTTCATGTCTGAGAGTTCAGGACTGACGGAGCTACGACTCTGACTCAAATTTCAGCAATCAGACGTTAAAGTATCTTATTCGCCTTTCGCCCCGGTTCTTAATTTGAGGTTCAGATTGTGCGCTCGTCTGTCACGTAGATGTTTGGTTGTTTGGACTCGTGCTGAGCTGGCAGGACTTCAGTCTGTTTGTTTGCTTGTTATATGTGGAGAGCGTCCACACTTCACACATGTCGCATATTAAAGCTAATCAGACTGAATTAATAAGTCAGGTCAATAATAGAAGCTGCAGCACTGAATGGAGTTTTAATGAACACGTGTAACCCCGCTGCTGTTTGTTGACACAGACTTAACGTTTCATCCCATAAGCACAAAATGAAATTGATTTAACCTGGGTTAATTTCCCAGCTCTGTGTGTGTGTGTGTGTGTGTGTGTGTGTGTGTGTGTGTGTGTGTGTGTGTGTGTGTTGAATTAAATTAGCTGTTGTGTTTTTGCAGAGGGCAGCAAACATTGTTAGCTTTACAAGCTGATCACTCAACTAAAACTACATCACTAATTAAAACACTGCTGTGTGTGTGTGCGTGTGTGTGTGAGTGTGTGTGTGGCAGCCATTTTATGGGTGTCGGTCTGATTTTGAACTCTGGAAGAGAAAAGAGACGGGTCAACACACTCACACTTTCCTTTTATTTTCCATTTCTCCATTTCTGTTCCTCCTCTCCTGTCACTCTCTCTCTCCCTCTCTCTCTCTCTCCCTCTCTCTCTGTCAATCACTCAGTTACTCAACCAACACATTACTAGTTTCCGGACACACACACACGCACACACACGCACACACACACACACACACGCACACACACGCACACACACACACACACACACACACACACACACACACACACACACACACACACACACACACGCACACACACACACACACACACGCACACACACGCACACACACACGCACACACACACACACACACACATACGGGTTTATATGTATTAGATGGACATTTTCTCGAAACCCGCCCGGTGGTGGTTTAGATTGGCTACCCTTTCCTGAGGTCTTAGAGCTATGGGAGTTTGGTAAAAACACTCCAAAAATTCTGAAAAAATTTAGCTCACTTTAGATTTCAGATACAAGCTACAGAACTTCATACACACCACCCTAACACAATTGTGGTTTATGCAGACATTTCTCTTTTGATAAATATGTGACTTATAAGGTCCAAACAAACACTATGGGGTCTTTAAAGGGACAATGATGTCACTTATAAATCACTCCTCATTAACATAAATACACATTAATCTGACAGCACAAAGCATTAATGGGACAGTCATTTTATTATTAATTATTTATTGCATAAAGCTGAAATATCACCATTCTGTTAGACGGTGACACTGAATAACAGCCAGACAGCAGCTTTTAACAGCCAGACAACAGCCTGTCACACAAGTGCCATGACTTTGAACAATAATGTAACAGTTGCTGTATAAAACATTAAGGCATCAGCATAACCACAACACAAAAAAAAAGTAAAAACAAAAAAGAACTGTGGGTTTACAGCTTGTTTTTGTGACTGCCTCTTTGCATAATTCTACCCTCTATCTTGCAAGGAACCTTTAAAATTCCATTAGTTATCAATCTACATATATAACTGAGCTGAAATATCACCATTCTGTTAGACGGTGACACTGAATAACAGCCAGACAACAGCCTGTCTCAAAACACAAGAGCCACAACTTTTTTAAACCACATTATCTTTCCAGCTAAAATCTCGTTCTTATCTAACTTACAAAAACCATTCCTGGAAACAGATTGCTTTATAAAAGATATTAAGGTATCAGCAAAACCACAACACACACACACACAACACGGTTGCCAGTAGGTTTACAGCTTTTGTTTCAGTGACTGCCTCTTTGCAGCTATTCCACGGTTTCTAACAAAGTCCCTTATATTTTGTGCTGTTCTTTGTGCCAACACAGGGCCTTCTACCAGCTTGCAGTGAGCGCATTCGTTTTGGTGGCCAGTTTTCCTTTACATATGTGAGCTCTGAAATGCCGCATTACTGCGGCAACCTCAGCCTTAGACCACACTTTCTTTGGCACTCTTCTGGACCCATGTTCTTGACCAGCATCTTTTCCTGGAACATATGCAAAGTAGAAATAAATTATTACACAAACCGAAAACAAAATGTGTTGGCCAGTTGGAGCCATCAAAACTTGAGTTCAGATAATGCCACAGTTGACAAGAAATTCCTGTTTACTTGTTTCTGTGAATTCTTGACAACTCGCTTTAGGTTTTCAGTTCATTGCTCACTTGATGCGATTTCACCAATTAGACTAGTCCCCACTAGAGTGAGAACACTTTGGAATGAATTTAAGTAGTCAGAATTTTTTAAAATTACTGTTATACCGTCTTCGCTGTTCATCTATTTAAGTGGCTGAACCTTTTGATATTTGAATGGAGTGAAGTCATTTACAGTGCACTAGTTTTAACTAATTTTTTTTTTTTTTTTTACTTTTTAAACTTGTTTTAGCTCTGTACTCCCAACACACTTGCAAAAATGTTAAACTGAGAGTCCGCCCTTAAACCCCAAATTAGATAAAACAGTGTTGGAATTGGGCATGAAAGTTCAATTCAATTTTATTTATATAGCGTCAATTCATAACAGAAGTTATCTCATTGCACTTTTCCTATAGAGCAGGTCTAGACCGAACTCTTTATATTATTTACAGAGACCTCTACATTTTATGTTTTGTACACTATTCTCTTTTTTTAATATACTGTATGGTCTTCTGTCTCTTATATCCTTCTTTCTCTTTTCATCCTCAAAACCTAAACCGTTGGAACTGTTTTGAAAAGTGCGTTATAAATAAAGTTTGCTTGATGAACAACCTCTAACACCATTAAAAGGAGCAATATGTAAGAACTGAGACAACTCTCCACCTGTCAAATTCATACTCTAAAAATAATAGATGGGCAGCATATCACATATCAGGTCATAACTGCTGCTAACTGCCATTAGCTAGTTACGAGGCGTCAAGCGGGAGAGCAGCGAGAGGGCAGCGAGAGGAAGGTCGGGCATCAGAGAGGCAGTGACAGCCTGTAGAGCCAGAATATTTATTCACATCTCGGTGAATTAACGATTTATTTCAACCAGAGTTGGTGATTGTTGGAACAGACAGACTAACAAGACATTTTGTTATATTTTGTTTCTGTTGAGTTTGAATGAAGTGTGCTTTATGATGAGTTAAAAAGGCAATTAAGCTGGTCTTAGTTTGGTGAAAGAGAAACTTGTTAGGTATAAGAATATTTCCTTTGACATTCTGTGAGTTTATTATATTTATTTATTAGACAAAAAATTGGAGAGCTTATGTAACACAGCAAACTCACCGCTCGCAAACATCTCCCAGCTGGAACAACCTGAGCTATTCTATCGGACTATCGCTTCTTGAGGCACAAGTGGTATTACAACACAGGACGGCCGGTGCTTGCAGGTGAGCTTGCTAATGTCAGTAGATATCTCTGCAACACAATACACTGACTCCTTTCACATGACGTCAGAACTGTTACTTCTTCACATTCTTGATAAGATTAGTTAATTTTTTGAATGATTTAAACAAATTCTGGCCAAATCTTACATATTGCCCCTTTAAAGCTGTGTGTCAGCACTTAGGCCATATTCAGAATGACATTAGCACTGCCTGAAAAAACACACCTTCATTCATGTGAATGGGACAGATGTGTTGACGCAGCATGGGTGCCAACACAGAGGGATCCATTGCTGCAACGCAATGTGACGTCATCCAGCAAAGACGCTATATGTTGGCCAACCAAATATGTACAAGCATTTCTGGTACATTACTTTGTAACAACAATGTAATACTACTATTTACCTGGTGATCTTCAAGATGGATGATCAATGATTGTTGCCACGACAACTTTCAAGAATAGTAAAATCTTTCCTAATGTTATGGCGTCTGATAAACCTTAAAGATCTTTTACTCAAACCGATGTAAAGCAAGTTCCTAGAGTACTGAGCCAAAACAATGAAAAATTTGTCAGTGGGTCAATAAATATGTAGTAACTGCACCGTATTTTAATTAGGACTAGTCGAGTCGTTTTAAGACCCCATTCTGACCGACACAGTGATGCATGCCGCATCGGATGTCTATCTGTATGGGTCAACGTGTGTCAGCCTACCCTCCTTCACACTCCTCCTCCAGACAGGCTTGGACATGGGTCTGAGGCTTTGGTGAACTACAAATGCTACCAGGAATGGAAATTAATTAATTGTAACCGACATTTAAATGTAATTTAACCGACTTGTCAGTTTCCCTTCGGGGATCAATAAAGTATTTCTGATTCTGACTCGCCAAAACATGAGAGAGAACGCACTAATGGGCGATCAATAAAGAGGGATCATGCATTTGGACAGAAGGAGGTAACTTAACTTTTATCTGGTAATTATTTGATATAATTCAGTGTCATTTTCCTGATTATCAATGAAGTGTATGTACTCCCCTGCAGACAGTAACAGTGACAAGCAGGGTAAATCATGTGAATTGGTCCAACGAGAGTTGAGTAGACCCACCTCACACTATTGGGGTGCACCTATTTATTCATATTTTTCATAATAGAGTCATTTTTTAGTAATATTAGTAATTTAGTCTTCTGTTTTATTCCATTTTACCTTACGTTTATCTTCTGTTTTAAATCTTATGTCTTTTTATATCGCCTCTTCTTTCTTTTATCTTTTATACCTTGCCCCAATGCCGTTTTGTGTTTAATTTAAACCAGTAAAGGCCTTACCTTCAGAGGAAGAGGGGGCAGTCTCATTTACTGTGGACAACACTGATGACACTGGTCCTGCTAAACATATAATTTGACATAGTATTTTTTGAAAGAAAAAATGCATTATATCAACAGAAACACAACTATGAAGTGAGGTAACCTACCAAAATCTCCAGTGTCATCAACCTGCACTGTGGATGTAGAGTCAGCATCCGTAGGCTCCACAGTTCCACACTCCGGACGTGGTGACTGCTGTGCCGCTGTCATCGGATTCGCTCCCACTGCCCTCAGCATCACTTAATGTAATTTCATCTGGGAAATGGTATTAGTAAAACTCACATGAATAGCTGGACATAAAACAACAACTTCATATTAGTAACAAACAAAACAAAAAAAGCCTTTAAAAATAAAAAGCCACAGTTCGGGTGTACCAACCCTTTTAAAAAGACAATTACTAGCCTGTTGTGATGTACAGCAGTAAAAATAAATAGAGCATTATTCAGCATTTGATCATCTCTGTGGGCTAGCGCTGGGCAAAGGTTGAAATCAATATCATAATTCGGGCTGAAAGGATTCCTCGAGTAATAGCAAGGGCCACAGAGTAGACATAGGCCAGAGAAAGCTACAGAAAGTGTCCACTGTAAAACTGAACTAGCCTACCACAATAGCACGACGTCTATGCTTCAGCATCTCAGCAGAAAGCTTAACGTTACAGTCTCTGCATCCAGTCCACAGAGCGGTCCCAACACAAGGTATATGAAGGCTAATAAAGAATGTAGGCTACGTTAATTATGGCTATATGTAATGGCTAGTTAACAACGTAAATCAGTGTGGTGGCTAGTTATGATGTCCCTAAGTTAGCTGGGTTTTGTTGAAAATATTAACCACAGAAAATAAAATGCTGCAGTCAATTTGTGAAAGCCTGAGCTTCATTCATGTTATAGACAGTTCCTGTCCACTAATTTATGCCTCCTACAGATGCCTCAAAGAAGACAGAAAAGCTTACATTATGCCCGAGCTGTAGTTAGGTTGAAACTTGTAGTTCTGAAACTTAAGTATATACATTGGTGTGCAAAAGTGTTTGCCCCTTCCTGATTTTTTTTTTTTTGCATGTTTGTCACACTTAAATGTTTCAGATCATCAAACAAATTTAAATATTAGTCAAAGATAACACAAGTAAACACAAAATGGACTTTTTAAGTGAGGGTTGTTATTATTAAGGGAAAACAAAATCCAAACCTACATGGCCCTGTTTGAAAAAGTGATTGCCCCCTAAACCTAATAACTGGTTGGGCCACCCTTAGCAGCAACAACTGCAATCAAGCGTTTGTGATAACTTGCGATGAGTCTTTTACAGCGCTGTGGAGGAATTTTGGCCCACTCATCTTTGCAGAATTGTTGTAATTCAGCCACATTGAGGGTTTTCGAGCATGCACTGCCTTTTTAAGGTCATGCCACAGCATCTCAATAGGATTCAGGTCAGGACTTTGACTAGGCCACTCCAAAGTCTTCATTTTGTTCTTCTTCTTCGTCCGTCAGCCTCACTAGAATGCTGTATCAAATTCACATCTGAATCCATATAAGGTTCAGCTATTATGCAACAGATGTTGAATAGACATTCGCAAACAGTTTGCTCAACTTATCTACACTAGGCCACTCCAAAGTCTTCATTTTGTTCTTCTTCAGCCATTCAGAGACCCCACAACAACATCCAAAGAACTGCAGACCTCACTTGCCTCAGTTAAGGTCAGTGTTCATGACTCCACCATAAGAAAGAGACTGGGCAAAAATGGCCTGCATGGCAGAGTTCCAAGACAAAAACCACTGTTGAGCAAAAAGAACATTAAGGCTTGTCTCATTTTTGCCAGAAAACATCTTGATGATCCCCAAGACTCTTGAGAAAATACTCTGTGGACTGACGAGACAAAAGTTGAACTTTTTGGAAGGTGTGTGTCCCGTTACATCTGGCGTAAAAGTAACACCGCATTTCAGAAAAAGAACATCATACCAACAGTAAAATATGGTGGTGGTAGTGTGATGGTCTGGGGCTGTTTTGCTGCTTCAGGACCCGGAAGACTTGTTGTGATAAATGGAACCATGAATTCTGCAGTCTACCAAAAACTCCTGAAGGGGAATGTCCGCCATCTGTTCGTGACCTCAAGCTGAAGCGAACTTGGGTTCTGCAGCAGGACAATGATCCAAAACACACCAGCTAGTCCACCTCTGAATGGCTGAAGAAGAACAAAATGAAGACTTTGGAGTGGCCTAGTCAATGTCCTGACCTGAATCCTATTGAGATGCTGTGGCATGACCTTAACAAGGCAGTGCATGCTCGAAAACCCTCCAATGTGGCTGAATTACAACAATTCTGCAAAGATGAGTGGGCCAAAATTCCTCCACAGCGCTGTAAAAGACTCATTGCAAGTTATCGCAAACGCTTGATTGCAGTTGTTGCTGCTAAGGGTGGCCCAACCAGTTATTAGGTTTAGGGGGCAATCACTTTTCCACACAGGGCCATGTAGGTTTGGATTTTGTTTTCCCTTAATAATAACAACCTTCATTTAAAAAATGGATATTGTGTTTACTTGTGTTATCTTTGACTAATATTTTAATTTGTTTGATGATCTGAAACATTTAAGTGTGACAAACATGCAAAAAAAAAAAAAAAAAAATCAGGAAGGGGGTAAACACTTTTGCACACCACTGTATACACTTTTTTTTTATAGCATTAGGTATTTGTCTTTGCATTTCAGAAATGTTTTTCTTTAAAACCCAGAATGTAATATGGCACTTAAATGCACTAAATGGGTTTAGTTTTGACAGCTAATATTGTATGCAATTTAAGCAATACAATTTTTTTTCTAAAAAGGAAAATCAAGTTGTTGTTCATTTTCTCTTTTTTATAATTACTATTGCTCTTTAATAAAGCAAAAGTATTCCTTATTCGATTAATCGATGGAATAATTGATAGCTGCAGCCCTATAATTAATAGCTGTTCATGAATGTAAAATGATTACACAATGATAATATTTTCACAATACAATTCCACTGAAACTCCATAAATCATCATGTTAAATTATTGTACAGCCCTACTGTAGGCTTTTTTTTTGTATTTCTGAACAGTAGTCCTTAGCTCATATTTGGACATGAAAAGCGATCTTTAATTAGAAAAGGTTGGTGACCACGAATATATGACAAGTCTAGATGTCTTTGACTTCAGAAAAACTAATAAACACTCTCAGAAAATATCTACAAGTGCTAATTTCTGTACAAACCTTCAATTTCAATCTCATCCAGTGATTTCCCCTGCATGCTGGAAAGATGTCCTTTCTCCATTGACAAAAGCAGTTTGGAAATCTTGGCCAGTTGTGTTGTGGGAACTGGCAATCTGTAGAAATCACGGTGAACACGGATGTCGTGACCCAGGAAATCTGCAACCTGATCAAGTTCGTTGTTTTTTTAAATTAAGGACTTGTGAGAGTGTGGCGACATGTTTCCTGAGTTGTGTGGACCTGAGGTGCTCAGGGTGCTTTGCTCCACACTGGCTTGCATGAACACGCAAACAGTCCTGTCCTCTGTAGTGGCTCATTGATCTGGGTCTTGCAAACAGGAAGACATTTGTGGCACAAATACCACATTCAGTTCTTTTACTGGCAAGTAGTGACAGAGCATCCACAATGCTTGGTGTGAGCAGAACTGCAACCTTTCTGCCCCTTTTTCCCATAATTTCAATTCGGCTGAAATAGTTGCAGAGCCTCTGTTCAGTCTTTGACAACCCCATGGCAACATCTTCATGGAGCTTTGTGTTGTCTCTCTCATGAAAACTTTTGAGGCGCATTTTTGAAACCTCCCCAGCACGTCTTCGATTGAACACAATGATTTGTGCAAGTGTAACTTTTGCAAGTTGAGCATAGTTCTGAGCAGTGGCCTCCTCCTTCAAGTTGCAAAAGGCACTTTCTACAGATTTCTCAAGGTACCGATGAAGGATCTGAACATCTTCAGTGAAGGGTAATGTTGATGGCTTGTTGTACTTTGCATCACTCAGTGTGTTCAGGCACGGTGAGACACCAACTCAGGCCACTTGGAGGTGTGCAACTTCTTGAATATCTCAGTGGACCTGATCAGTTCTTCATCTTCGGCCATGAGGGCCCTACAATGAATAATGTTAGAGATTTTCTGTAGTGTATGTCCCAGTTTCAGCGCGAGGCTTGGTGTTAGATATGAGTGTTTTTCTTCGTCAAAACCTGAAACTTTCTTTACTGCTTGCACAACTCTCTGGAAGTTAGCAGGTTTAACAGCCTCCTCTAGGTTATGTACTGAGAATTCTGTGCGCAGACATAACAACAAACGTCCCACTTCACGGAGCTTCTGTCGCATATATTCATACTTTGTAGGGTCTTGTCCGTGTTTGTTATAGAGTGATTGGGCAAACTGAATAATAGAGAAATCATTTCGCACAGCTGAGGCAACCTCATCTTGTTTCATGACACTAAGGAGCTTCCACACTCCACTTGAGATCTGCTGACAGAATGCAGTTTCGTGAGCTACAGCCATGCCCAGTACTTTGGTTCTCCCAGGTTCTTTATCCAAATCTTCGTTTTCTGGCTTACAGGGGCATCTGCGGACATGTCTCCAAAGCTCCTTACGAATGTACATCCCTTGACAGTGCATACAGTGAATAAACTTTCCTGCCAGTGCTTTACCCTTTGGTTTCCTCTTCGCTTTCAACGGTCCTGTTCCACCCTGTAAAACTGTTGTGTTATGTTTAAAATTTCCTTATTCCTCATTTTTTCTAATAATATCTTACGCTCTTTTGAATGCTCAGGAGAGAAAATGCATGTACAATTTCAGCATGTGTCTTGTGTGTTTTCAAGTGGCGGGAAATTTTGCTTTGTGGCTTACCACAAACATAACAGTAATTTTCTTTACTCATAGTCAGATGTGTTGATTTTTGTTCATGAAGCTTAGCTTCATCCTCTGGCTTTTCCTTTGAGTCTTTGATAGAATTTACTGAAACAGATGTTTCAGCAGCATTAGGATCTTCAAGAGGTGGCTAACATTTTGATGTGCTGGGCACAACTGGGATGCTTGTGTCTGACCCATAAGATGTTCCAACATCAGGTAGTACTGGATTTACTTGAACCTGTTTAGCTTTCGACTGACTAGGCATAAAGGGGATGCTTGCATCTGTATCATCATCATCAGCATCATCATTTTGTGACTCCGAGTCTGGTATGTAGTCCTTGTCGGACATGTTCTCGTCGTCATCTGATATTTGATCCAGTTCTGAATCTGGTACATCATCCTTATCTGACAGCAGTTCATCCCTGGAACATTTAGAAAACTGTTCCTCCTGAAATGATGAGAAAGCAAATTATTTTATGTGGTGTGGGACAGTTTAAGAGTTCAACAAACCTTAAGTGGATACTCACCTGTGAAGGATCTTGGAAATTTGTAATACGTCTGAGGCAGGATTTATGCCAGACCCCCGAACAAACTGTAACATATTTTGAGTATATTTATTTTAACACTGTGGGTCTATTTAAATTGTTCTCCTGTAATAGCACTGCAGTGATCTGGAATACATAAAAAAGCAACACACTGTTTAAGAGATACTTAATTGATGTGCATGTTTGCAAATCCAAGTGGAATAGAAAGCTGGACTCAGGAAAACCTCATGCATGACACCCTCACAGATCTTGTCACTGCCAATGAGGCAAAATGTAACATCTTTAAGTAATCTGAACAATATGCCACACTGTGCAATCCATCTCCCGCTGACAAAGCGAGGTAGCAGTGTTCAATTTCATCATGAAACTATTTTACTCATCGGAAAACTCAACAAAATACAGTGGTGTGAAAAAGTGTTTGCCCCTTCCTGATTTCTTATTTTTTTGCATGTTTGTCACACTTAAACGTTTCGGATCATCAAACAAATTTAAATGTTAGTCAAAGATAACACAAGTAAACACAAAATGCAGTTTTTAAATAAAGGTTGTTATTATTAAGGGAAAACAAAATCCAAACCTACATGGCCCTGTTTGAAAAAGTAATTGCCCCACCTGTTAAAACATAACTTAACTGTGGTTTATCACACCTGAGTTCAATTTCTCTAGCCACACCCAGGCCTGATTACTGCCACACCTGTTCTCAATCAAGAAATCACTTAAATAGGACCTGCCTGATAAGGTGAAGTAGACCAAAAGATCTTCAAAAGCTAGACATCATGCCGAGATTCAAAGAAATTCAGGAACAAATAAGAAAGAAAGTAAGTGAGATCCGTCAGTCTGGAAAAAGGTTATAAAGCCATTTCTAAAGCTTTGGGACTCCAGCGAACCACAGTAAGAGCCATTATCCACAAATGGCGAAAACATGGAACAGTGGCGAACCTTCCCAGGAGTGGCCGGCCGACCAAAATTACCCCAAGAGCGCAGCGACGACTCATCCAAGAAGTCACAAATGACCCCACAACAACATCCAAACAACTGCAGGCCTCACTTGCCTCAGTTAAGGTCAGTGTTCATGACTCCACCATAAGAAAGACTGGGCAAAAATGGCCTGCATGGCAGAGCTCCAAGACGAAAACCACTGCTGAGCAAAAAGAACATGCCAGAAAAATTCCTGATTATCCCCAAGACTCTTGAGAAAATACTCTGTGGACTGACGAGACAAACATTGAACCTTCTGGAAGGTGTGTGTCCCGTTACATCTGGCATAAAAGTAACATCGCATTTCAGAAAAAGAACATCATACCAACAGTAAAATATGGTGGTGGTAGTGTGATGGTCTGGGGCTGTTTTGCTGCTTCAGGACCTGGAAGACTTGCTGTGATTAATGGAACCATGAATTCTGCAGTCTACCAAAAACTCCTGAAGGGGAATGTCCGGCCATCTGTTCGTGACCTCAAGCTGAAGCGAACTTGGGTTCTGCAGCAGGACAATGATCCAAAACACACCAGCTAGTCCACCTCTGAATAGCTGAAGAAGAACAAAATGAAGACTTTGGAGTGGCCTAGTCAATGTCCTGACCTGAATCCTATTGAGATGCTGTGTGGCATAACGTTAAAAAGGCAGTTCATGCTCGAAAACTCTCCAATGTGGCTGAATTACAACAATTCTGCAAAGATGAGTGGGCCAAAATTCCTCCACAGCGCTGTAAAAGACTCATTGCAAGTTATCGCAAACGCTTGATTGCAGTTGTTGCTGCTAAGGGTGGCCCAACCAGTTATTAGGTTTAGGGGGCAATCACTTTTTCACACAGGGCCATGTAGGTTTGGATTTTTTCCCTTAATAATAACAACCTTCATTTAAAATCTGCATTTTGTGTTTACTTGTGTTATCTTTGACTAATATTTAAATTTGTTTGATGATCTGAAACATTTAAGTGACAAACATGCAAAAAAATAAGAAATCAGGAAGGGGGCAAACACTTTCACACCACTGTAGCTGGTATAATAGCCTATGCTGTGTACCAAGGATAATTTTTCATAGGTGTTTTTTATAGAGTGTAATCATACAGCATATATATCTACCTACTGTCATTTAACACACTCTGTACCAATTCACTAAATATATCTCACCTCTGCATTCATAGCCAAGCCACTTGAAGGAGGATACAGGTCCCACACATTGAACACACTTGTCCAAGGAGGATACTGTTGCGCACACCAGGCGATGTTTTTTACACTGTTGACAAAATTTTATTGTAACATTTATTTGGTCCAGACAAAAGATATCGGTAATGCTTTAGATTACAGCCTGCAATGTACTGCTTAATTACACCAGAGTTATGGTGTCATCTTTTGTACTAACAATCATTTGTGTACCAGTACAGTATGTACCAATACATATATGTAGGTACTGGGAAACAAGATGTGTTTCCCAGTTATGGAATAAGGGGGTAACAATTTGAGATCTCACAAAGAACTTACACTGTAGATGTTCTTGACTACTGGGTACCTATTCTGTTATTACAGGGTTTGTATGACCCACTGAGCAATGTTTGGGAGGAAGGCAATTTACAGTACATGCATGGTAGTTCTACCCTTGTTAGATTAAGTTACAGGGTAACTACAGGGTAATAAAGCTAACCTGCTCACAGGATGATGAGTGGCAGGGCTGGACTTGAACCTAGGTCTCCGCATAAAACAGCTGAGCTCTATCCTTGAGCCTTTAATTCAGACATAGATTTTGAACATGTATATAACAGAAACTATATGGCCACAATAACCACCAAACTAATTCCTGGATCAGTAGACCTGTGCACCAAAAGGACAATGGTGCATTTTTTTTTGCAGTGCTTGTTAATGAATTCAAAAATGTAGAATTTGATATTAAGGTAATTTTGAAATAAAATCACATCAAATTTATTAAGTGACGCAGTCACTCCAGTCCAGATTTTTGCTCAGTTTTATGATCATACTGTACCCTATAGTAATAGTAATAGAGTAGGTACCCAGAAGTTAAATAATAACTTAATTACAGGGTACAGTATGACCATAAAACTAAGCAAAAATCTGGTTGGACGTTTCAGGGTAGATTGAGTGCTGACTTCTGCATCACTTAATAAATCTGATGTGATTTTATTTCAAAATGACTTTATTACCAACAAACAGACAAACTTAAAAAAACCCGCTAATTATCACCCAGTAAAATGTTTTATCTGCCAGTCACCATTGTTGTTTGGTGTGCAGATTTGGTGGTTATTATGGCCATATAGTCTGGGTTATGTACATGTTCAAAATCTCTACCTGATTTGATGGTTCAAGGATAGAGCTCAGCTCTTTTATGTGGGAGACCCTGGTTTAAGTCCCAGCCCTGCCACTCATCGTACCTGTGAGCGGGTTAGCTTTATTACGCTGTAGTTACTCTGTAACTAAATGTAACAAGGGAGAACTATCACTGCATATACAAACCCTGTAATAACAGAATAGGTACCCAGTAGTTACAAAATAACTTCAGTATAAGTTCTTTGTAAGATCCCAAATCGTTACTCCCTTATTTCATAACTTCATATCTTGTTCCCCAGTACCTACATATATGTATTGGTACATACTGTACTGGTACACCGTTAGTACAAAAGATGACACCGTAACCGTACATTACGCTGCATGTTGCAGATTGTAATCTAAAGCGTTACCAAGATATCAACATGTAAATGTGAAATATCTTGCTGCTCACTGAGTGAGTCCTAAATACAAATCCATTTAAATTCAATATCAACGTGACATTCAATGTACCTTTCCACTGTTGACAACTGGATCCATTTGACTTGGACTGGGAAACCGATTCTGGTTATTCTCAGTGGTCATCTACAATAGAAAACAAGAGCAGACAGGTTAAAAATTACCGCAGTGTTCAGTGTCTATTTGTTGGCTTTCTTTTAGATGTTGAGTCAGGATTGAAGATACTATGCTGTACTTAAGCATGCACACCTATAGTACTTTGCAAAGTGCTGCAATAATTAATGGCATATCATTTTAAACAGCGACAATGCACATGCATATCTAAGCTACGTGCAGCAGGTCAACATAAAACCTGGAAAAAGTTCAACAATGCAATCCAATAGTGTGCAAATAAAACTTATTTTATGGAATTTTCATTTCCAAATAAGTGGTTTAGATTACAGGGGTGGGGCTGGGTGAAAAAAATTGAAGATTTTTTCAAGCCTGATTCATTGTTTTAATTTATCGTTTGTCTAAAAAAAATCCAAAAAAGACTAAAACATCTATATTTTTAGACCTACACGTGTAAAACAAAGACGATAAAAGCCTGAACCACTTGAGTTGTCATTGTTCTGAGTATTTAAAACATGGCTATCCCATACATCAATGTCAGTGCCAGACCAAACAAAGTAGAATGCCTTCACTGTTCAACTCCTATACCTACACTTCTTGTAGCCAGAGAAACAAAGCCAGAACCAGCTAGCCAGTAAATACACAATATTTTACTGGCACAATAAATTCTGGTTTTTAACCTGTAAAATGTAATTAAACAACTCAAACATGTAAAATTAAGCTACAGAAATAAATAAAACTATTCTTAAAAACTAAAGTGATGTCGCTCACTACTTTACCTGGAGATCATGTTTTTATTGTTCACTGCTTGACACACATATACACTCAGATATTATTCTAAATTAAACTCAAAAGCGTGTTATGAGAATGTCCTTACATACCATTGTCCATATAAACCATATCACACTCAGGTGACTGCAGACACACACACAGTACCAATGAAACATGTTGGTAGATTTAACGTTTTGCAACAAGTAACATCATTAAGCAGCACATTGGATCTAATTTACCTTTCCAACCCTGTTGGGTGGACCAAGCACTGGACTTGACTGATTCAGGTCGCTCGCAGCCGTCTGAATCCGGTTGCTCTCAGCCGTCATCTGTAGCAGATAAGGCACAGAGGAAAGGCACAATGAATGGACAGGTACTGGGAATGCACCACTACAGAGGACATTTGAGGTTTGAATAGAAGAAACCATCCTACTGTTGACAAAAAGCATGAGAGGATAACTTTGCTTTGAATCTCACTGGATAATTCTCTGAGATATAGATAATCAATGCAAAATATTCCTGAAATTCTGTCTTTTATGAAGATATACCTCTTCAATATCTTCGGTTGTTGATGGGGGATTTGTGGCCCCTGAATCTTGCAGAGGAATTACCTCATCGAGATCCTGCAAAAAGGAAAAACAAAAGATAGTATCATAAATATCTTAAAGACAGGATGTTCCCCATGTAACATTCTGTTAAAGGTATCATGGTTGGGTTAGCCTAACCCCACCTGGAGACAGGACCCTATAAACTATAGGGCCCTCCCAAGTCATATTTGGGTGGATCACTTCTTTTACACACATACACTCAGATATTATACTGACGTACACTTTGAAAAGCATGTTATGAGAATGTCCTTACATACCATTGTCCATATAAACCATATCACACTCAGGTGACTGCAGACACACACACAGTACCAATGAAACATGTTGGTAGATTTAACGTTTTGCAACAAGTAACATCATTAAGCAGCACATTGGATCTAATTTACCTTTCCAACCCTGTTGGGTGGACCAAGCACTGGACTTGACTGATTCAGGTCGCCGCAGCCGTCTGAATCCGGTTGCTCTCAGCCGTCATCTGTAGCAGATAAGGCACAGAGGAAAGGCACAATGAATGGACAGGTACTGGGAATGCACCACTACAGAGGACATTTGAGGTTTGAATAGAAGAAACCATCCTACTGTTGACAAAAAGCATGAGAGGATAACTTTGCTTTAAATCTCACTGGATAATTCTCTAAGATATAGATAATCAATGCAAAATATTCCTGAAATTCTGTCTTTTATGAAGATATACCTCTTCAATATCTTCGGTTGTTGATGGGGGATTTGTGGCCCCTGAATCTTGCAGAGGAATTACCTCATCGAGATCCTGCAAAAAAGGAAAAACAAAAGATAGTATCATAAATATCTTAAAGACAGGATGTTCCCCATGTAACATTATGTTAAAGGTATCATGGTTGGGTTAGCCTAACCCCACCTGGAGACAGGACCCTATAAACTATAGGGCCCTCCCAAGTCATATTTGGGTGGATCACTTCTTTTACACACATACACTCAGATATTATACTGACGTACACTTTGAAAAGCATGTTATGAGAATGTCCTTACATACCATTGTCCATATAAACCATATCACACTCAGGTGACTGCAGACACACACACAGTACCAATGAAACATGTTGGTAGATTTAACGTTTTGCAACAAGTAACATCATTAAGCAGCACATTGGATCTAATTTACCTTTCCAACCCTGTTGGGTGGACCAAGCACTGGACTTGACTGATTCAGGTCGCTCGCAGCCGTCTGAATCCGGTTGCTCTCAGCCGTCATCTGTAGCAGATAAGGCACAGAGGAAAGGCACAATGAATGGACAGGTACTGGGAATGCACCACTACAGAGGACATTTGAGGTTTGAATAGAAGAAACCATCCTACTGTTGACAAAAAGCATGAGAGGATAACTTTGCTTTAAATCTCACTGGATAATTCTCTAAGATATAGATAATCAATGCAAAATATTCCTGAAATTCTGTCTTTTATGAAGATATACCTCTTCAATATCTTCGGTTGTTGATGGGGATTTGTGGCCCCCTGAATCTTGCAGAGGAATTACCTCATCGAGATCCTGCAAAAAAGGAAAAACAAAAAGATAGTATCATAAATATCTTAAAGACAGGATGTTTCCCATGTAACATTATGCTAAAGGTATCATGGTTGTGTTTTGTTTGAAAACTTTCCACTCTGAAACTGTTCTTTAGTCACTTGACAGGCCTAATGACTACAGTCTGTAGACCATGAACAGTAAAATCTTCTAAGTTATGTTGACTGATGAATTCAGCATTTGATTAATTCATCGTTTATCTACAGTCAACTCACTTGCTAGAATGATGGCACTCCACCTGGAAGTGGTGACTGTAAGCTTTTTTGTCTGAGACTTCATGCCTTTGTAGTTCTTAGATTTGCTATGATTCATTTTAAATAAGATTTTGTCTTGCATTCCATATTACTACAAGAGACTGGGTCCCCATCTATCAGAAATTCTATATTTTTATGAAGACATACCATACCAAATTGTGGATTGTAGAAAGGTAATTTGTGGCTAGCCTCATTACCAAAGGTTGAACCAGTCAATGGCTTATAATAGCACAGGATAATTAACAGGGTCTCCATCCACCAGATGTAAATATACAAACCGCTATACACACTGTATCTCTGTTATGTGTATGTGGCAGTTTAGTTGTGTTCATCAAAATCAGAACACTGTACATTTTCTTCACCTTAAAATCATCAAACCCTTTCATGGTTATTATAACAGAAAAAATGTACCAGTGGAAAACTAGGAAATTAGAGAAACAGATTAGATGTAAACATATAGTTTAACTAAGATGAAATCACTTCTTGACCCTCATGTAGGCATATAGAAAAGAAAATTGGAACTATGGACCTGACTGAAGTTTTACTAGGAACAAACTACTAGCGAATTGTCAATCGACTGAAGATTAAATTTAAGAAGGAAAAGTTCAATTTGCCAACACCAACTGTCCACAGGTAGCTTCAAACCTTTTATACAAAATCAAACAACACATATCACTTACCTTATCAAAGCTTGTGAGCAGGCCACTTGATGCACCTGCAGACACCTTTTGAGTGCTCGTATAAGGCTCTGATGTGGGTGGTCCATCAGTCTCACAACGTAAAATTTTGACCACCTTGCATCTCCACGGCCAGTCTGAGTCACCATAATTATATGTTATCTCCTCTCCTGGACTTATGTCTCGTACTGCAAACAAACACAGATGGGGCTTCCCTTGCACAGTGAAGTACTTCATCTTGGCATTAGGGTTTATGTGGTCGTCATTTACAAGTCTTCCAAGTGACCCATCCTCTTTTGCTGCATCAACACTACAAAAACACAAGTAACACTTAATTTCAAACCAGTCAATTTATATACTTAGGTAGTGTAAATTAGAATATGTTCAGCAAACCAAAAGCAACATGTCATTTAATTATGATTAGACTATGTATTGACATATAATACGCACCACCACAGTTTTCCATTAAAATGGAACTCGAACATGAACACCTTAAGGTGGTCATGGTAAAGTCTTTGTCTCCTCTCACATTCTTGCTTGCTTATTAGTTCGCCTCTATATTCCAACAGAAAGTCTCCTTTTTCAAATTGAACAGAGGTGAAGATGCCACGACCTAGTTCATACACAAATAACAAATAAGTGACAAAAGACATATTTTAAAGTTGAATTATGATTTAACAATCAGAAGATTTGACTTACCTTTGAAGGAATTGATGTACTTGATGTCAAGTCCCACTTTGTCCCTTTCAGTAGTAACATAAAATTTTGCATCTTCCTTTGGATTAATGCGTCTTCGCCTTTGCATGTTTCACTAGCAGGTGTCAAAAGCCAGAATTACCAAAGATGATTGTCAGGATTATTATGTTAATTTTTAGGACAAGCATGAAAACAAAAGTCTATAGCTGTGAAAACCTGTAACATACGTGCAACATCTGGTTGTCAGATATTGCACCACTGACATTTTATTTAACACTGCTTTACAAATTAATGTTTTATCAACAACAATTAACTCATTACATATGCAAAAGGAGCAATATGGCCCTCCCTCTCCTCCTAATAAAAGTTTGCAAAACGGTAGGCAAACAGGTTTACATTTCAAGAACACATTGAAAGGAATATGTCTGTATTTTGCACGTTTCACTCCCCAAAAGTGTAGCAACACCTATATACCAGAGAGATACGCTGGTGGGAGTCTGCATATGATGTAGATATTAACAGGAAGGGGATAACATTTGCAGTCATGTTGAGCTGTGCTGGACCACATTCAGATGAACGGCATCCTGCCTCCCTCTGCTTTAACGTTACATGTTTTCTGACAATTTACCAAATTAACCACAACAACTCTCCAAGTAACTTAAACCAACTCCACACGAAACTCTTGTAGGCTTCATGACCCATGCTTACCGTCCAAGAGAAACACACAGACAGGTCCATAGCCAGGAAAAGATTTTAACTGAGGTCCGCTAGCAGCCGTGGGTTTTATTCAGGAGACATTTTTAGATGCATACTTAATCTGTCTGATTCTCTGTAACATCATTCTCAGTCTCTGCATCTCCTCTTCCTTCTCACACTCACTTCATCTACCACTTTAGCCTACTTCAATGATAATTTACCACTAATAACAATATAAGCATGTTAGTAGCATTAATTGATTATATATTGTATGATGTGACAGTAATGGGAGTCACATTGTGTTTCTGGTTTCAAGGCCCTTTAAATTTTGATTTTGATTTTACAAATTGAAATTATTACATTAACAAGAACCAGGGCTTGGGATGTTATTACTGTGGTGTTTCTGACATCCGATTAGTTTTTCCCTGTTTTATTATTATAAATAATAAATTTATAAACTAACAACAAGTAACTAACTAGTCAAAGAGCTAAGCCAGATATAACGATGTAAAACAACACGGCAGTGAGACCCACCTCAACTTGTTCAGTCTAAAAATTTTTTTAAAAATCAACCAACCGATTCAACCAACAATCATAGCCTGATCTTTGGAAAATAGTCTAAACCATGACATTCACAGAGGGCTCAGTTAGCGGACTCTGGCGTGCTGGTTGCTATAGAAACCGTGCTCACAATTCAGACCTGCTCCTCTCCACTGCTAACTAACATTAACTAAATGAAACTTAAAGATCACATTAACAGTAAATGCTGTTTACTGAAATAACATTGACTAATACACTCTAGACACTACGCCAAGTACCCGTTGTTTTTTTCCCCTCACGTTTTGTACATTGATCATCATTGATCGGCTGGTTATCTGAATACCATTTAATGTCGTCTTTCATTTTTATGGACGCTAGCAGACCTACACCCTCTGTGTCACGTTTATGAATGCATGAAAGTTACTCACTCATAACGACGCTATCTCTCCCAACCTTCCTGTGTCACTGACAGCATCCCACGCAAAACTGAATATCCAGGAGGCACATAAAATTGATGTCACTACAAAAATCGATTTCATCTACAAAAACAACAAAAAAAGATTAGTCCAGAGGTGGACACAGCCATGTAAGAGCCATGGGGAGTGAAACGTGCAAAATACAGACATAACTCCATGGGAGTTAATTTAGATAAACCACCAGTAGTTAACTTAGTACAGGCCAGGGAAACCAAATGTGTTATCCCAACAGCACCGTTACAGTATAATACATCATCTTCCTTCGTTTTTTCCAAAAGGCAAACCTGAGCTACTAGCTAACTTTATAGGTCCTCCTGTCCCCCATCTGTAATCTCTGCAGGAACGCAGTACAGACATGCACGATTAACGTGAGGCTTAACGAGCGCATAGCCACAGGTTGGCTTGGCCTAGCTAGCTTACCACAAGCAAACAAACCAACTGTGATATATCAAATATTCCCTTGCTTGTTTTTTTTCCCTTTTCAATGCAAAATAGTTGGTTTTTAATTAGTTGCTTCTGTCCTCTTCTCCACCTGTCCACTAGCAAAGAGTGAAGGCATTAGCATTCCCTATGTAGCCTAACGCTTAAAGAGCAGGGCCCAAACGTAGCTCAGCTACCATGTGCAAAGAAAACTAACAACTGTTCTGCTTGACACTGCCCTTAAATATAAAAAAGTATACCTACATGTCTCACCTTGCTTCTCTTTTCTGAAAAGCAAACATGAGTTGCTAATTAGCTGCCTCACACTGTGCAGGCTAAACTGAAGCTACTGCAACTAGCTCTCATATCGGACTTTATTTTCGTCTAAATAGGCATGAAATTGCATTTAACATCAAAAACACATTACTTATAAGTTACCGTTACTTGCAAAAACTAAACACTATATTTACAAAGCAGCTATATACTGCTTACCTGCATGTGTTTAATCCTCTGGTACATCCATTGGGCCTTGCTGCTGCTGCTTTCACCTTTAATTTTTAAAGCGCGGACGTCTGCGTGGACCTTGGAGTTGACTGCCTATGGGTACCGCCCACATGCATGCCAGCCAATCACAAGGAAGCCCGCCAAATTCGCTCGTGTGTATCGAAAATGTGTATGAAAGTGCAATATAGCCACCATCTGTAGGGTGCGCTGTTCTATACACTGGAATACACTCAAAATCAGGTCAAGTGGTAAATAAGGACTTTCAAAGAAAAAGAGAAAATATGTTATTTAGACACTAACGAATGCATTTACACTTTCGGAATTATGGGGACTATGGCATAGTCCGCCTATTACCCTTAGGTCCGCGGAGCCCAGGTAAGTAGTCAGGTGCATTGTCCATCTATACCATATAAACAAACACACACACACACACACACACACACACACACACACACACACACACACACACACACACACACACACAGCTGACCATCATTACCAGGCTGCAGTGAAGCAGAAAAGCTCAGTAATAGCAGGTCACCACCCTGTGTGTGTGTGTGTGTGTGTGTGTGTGTGTGTGTGTGTGTGTGTGTGTGTGTGTTGTCCAGTTGGCAGTCTATTAGTGTGATGTGATGGACTCTGTTTGGCCGGAGTCGGAGTGTGATGGCGATCACGGTGGCATGCGGCTGAAAACCTGCACAGAGAGTGAAATCTGCAGGAAACTTCACAGAATCACAGATGTTACGTGTCTTTATATTTGTATTCTGGTCTTTAAAGTGACAACAATATTAATATGATGATGAGAACACAAGTAGGGAGAAAACCAGGAAGTTGTGGTTTTGGATAATGAAAAATTACACTAAAGTTCCAGTTCTGATATCGGCCTATTGTTGCTGTCACAGTTCCTTTTTAAAATCCAATAAAAGATTCCTGATCTGTTTCTGTGAAAATGTCTGTTTGACTGCAAAACTACTGAAATGAATCTCAAGATTTGCACGTTCACTCTCATTTGTGCGACAAACATCAAAGTGCTGTAGTTCAGCACCACGGACAGAGACGCTCGGTACTGATGAATAATATCAAAAAGATTTATACTATATTTCTAACATGTACATTTTATTTAGAAATGTGCATGTTAAAAACATCAAGACTGTTAAAGCTGTGACAGGATAACCCAATATGTATCAGGTTCAATAGAATCAGGATCATTAGAAACAGGATCATTAGAAACAGGATCATTAGAAACAGGATCACATATAACACAAAGATAAGGAACAGGGAAATATGTATCGGGATCATAAATGAATAGATTGTTAGAAATTGGATCATAAAAAATGGGATCACGATCATTGAAAACATGATTACATGTAACAGGATCACAAGTGTCAGGATCACAAGTATCAGGATCAGATGTATCAGGATCACAAGTGTCAGGATCACAAGTATCAGGATCAGATGTATCAGGATCACAAGTGTCAGGATCACAAGTATCAGGATCAGATGTATCAGGATCACAAGTGTCAGGATCACAAGTATCAGGATCAGATGTATCAGGATCACAAGTGTCAGGATCACAGTATCAGGATCAGATGTATCAGGATCACAAGTGTCAGGATCACAAGTATCAGGATCAGATGTATCAGGATCACAAGTATCAGGATCAGATGTATCAGGATCACAAGTATCAGGATCAGATGTATCAGGATCACAAGTGTCAGGATCACAAGTATCAGGATCAGATGTATCAGGATCACAAGTATCAGGATCACAAGTGTCAGGATCACAAGTATCAGGATCAGATGTATCAGGATCACAAGTGTCAGGATCACAAGTATCAGGATCAGATGTATCAGGATCACAAGTGTCAGGATCACAAGTATCAGGATCAGATGTATCAGGATCACAAGTGTCAGGATCACAAGTATCAGGATCAGATGTATCAGGATCACAAGTGTCAGGATCACAAGTATCAGGATCAGATGTATCAGGATCACAAGTGTCAGGATCACAAGTATCAGGATCAGATGTATCAGGATCACAAGTATCAGGATCAGATGTATCAGGATCACAAGTATCAGGATCAGATGTATCAGGATCAGATGTATCAGGATCACAAGTGTCAGGATCACAAGTATCAGGATCAGATGTATCAGGATCACAAGTATCAGGATCACAAGTGTCAGGATCACAAGTATCAGGATCACAAGTATCAGGATCACAAGTAACAGGATCAGATGTATCAGGATCACAAGTATCAGGATCACAAGTGTCAGGATCACAAGTATCAGGATCAGATGTATCAGGATCACAAGTGTCAGGATCACAAGTATCAGGATCAGATGTATCAGGATCACAAGTATCAGGATCACAAGTGTCAGGATCACAAGTATCAGGATCAGATGTATCAGGACCAGATGTATCAGGATCACAAGTGTCAGGATCAGATGTATCAGGATCACAAGTGTCAGGACCAGATGTATCAGGAGCACAAGTATCAGGATCACAAGTGTCAGGATCACAAGTGTCAGGACCAGATGTATCAGGATCAGATGTATCAGGATCATAAGTATCAGGATCAGATGTATCAGGATCAGATGTATCAGGATCACAAGTATCAGGACCAGATGTATCAGGATCACAAGTGTCAGGATCACAAGTATCAGGACCAGATGTATCAGGATCACAAGTGTCAGGATCAGATGTATCAGGATCACAAGTGTCAGGACCAGATGTATCAGGAGCACAAGTATCAGGATCACAAGTGTCAGGATCACAAGTGTCAGGACCAGATGTATCAGGATCAGATGTATCAGGATCATAAGTATCAGGATCAGATGTATCGGGATCAGATGTATCGGGATCAGATGCATCAGGATCAGATGTATCGGGATCAGATGCATCAGGATCAGATGTATCAGTATCATAAGTATCAGGGTCACAAGTATCAGGATCACAAGTATCAGGATCATAAGTGTCAGGATCAGATGTATCAGGATCAGATGTATCGGGATCAGATGTATCAGGATCAGATGTATCAGGATCAGATACATCAGGATCATAAGTATCAGGGTCACAAGTATCAGGGTCACAAGTATCAGGATCACAATTATCAGGATCACAAGTATCAGGATCACAAGTGTCAGGATCAGATGTATCAGGATCAGATGTATCAGGATCACAAATATCAGGATCAGATGTATCAGGATCAGATGTATCAGGATCAGATGCATCAGGATCATAAGTATCAGGATCACATGTATCAGGATCATAAGTATCAGGATCACATGTATCAGGATCAGATGTATCAGGATCATAAGTATCAGGATCAGATGTATCAGGATCAGATGTATCAGGATCAGATGCATCAGGATCATAAGTATCAGGATCACATGTATCAGGATCAGATGTATCGGGATCAGATGTATCAGGATCAGATGTATCAGGATCATAAGTATCAGGGTCACAAGTATCAGGATCACAAGTATCAGGATCAGATGTATCAGGATCAGATGTATCAGGATCAGATGCATCAGGATCATAAGTATCAGGGTCACAAGTATCAGGATCACAAGTATCAGGATCACAAGTGTCAGGATCAGATGTATCAGGATCAGATACATCAGGATCAGATGTATCAGGATCATAACTATCAGGATCACGTGTATCAGGATCAGATGTATCAGGATCAGATGCATCAGGATCATAAGTATCAGGATCAGATGTATCAGGATCATAACTATCAGGATCACGTGTATCAGGATCAGATGCATCAGGATCATAAGTATCAGGATCATAACTATCAGGTTCATAAGTATCAGGATCGCAAGTATCAGGATCAGATGTATCAGGATCACAAGTATCAGGATCAGATGCATCACGATCATAAGTATCAGGATCAGATGTATCAGGATCAGATGTATCAGGATCACAAGTATCAGGATCAGATGTATCAGGATCATAACTATCAGGATCACATGTATCAGGATCAGATGCATCAGGATTGGATGCATCAGATTCACAAGTATCAGGATCAGATGCATCAGGATCAGATGTATCAGGATCAGATACATCAGGATCACAAGTATCAGGATCAGATGCATCAGGATCACAAGTATCAGGATCAGATGTATCAGGATCAGATGCATCAGGATCAGATACATCAGGATCATAAGTATCAGGATCAGATGTATCAGGATCATAAGTATCAGGATCAGATGTATCAGGATCAGATGTATCAGGATCATAAGTATCAGGATCAGATGCATCACGATCATAAGTATCAGGATCAGATGTATCAGGATCAGATGTATCAGGATCACAAGTATCAGGATCAGATGTATCAGGATCATAACTATCAGGATCACATGTATCAGGATCAGATGCATCAGGATTGGATGCATCAGATTCACAAGTATCAGGATCAGATGCATCAGGATCAGATGTATCAGGATCAGATACATCAGGATCACAAGTATCAGGATCAGATGCATCAGGATCACAAGTATCAGGATCAGATGTATCAGGATCAGATGCATCAGGATCATAAGAATAGGATCATATGCATCAGGATCATAACTATCAGGTTCATAAGTATCAGGATCAGATGCATCAGGATTGGATGCATCAGATTCACAAGTATCAGGATCAGATGCATCAGGATCAGATGTATCAGGATCAGATACATCAGGATCACAAGTATCAGGATCAGATGTATCAGGATCATAACTATCAGGATCACGTGTATCAGGATCATATGCATCAGGATCATAACTATCAGGTTCATAAGTATCAGGATCACAAGTATCAGGATCAGATGTATCAGGATCATAACTATCAGGATCACATTTATCAGGATCATTTGCATCAGGATTGGATGCATCAGATTCATGAGTATCAGGATCAGATGTATCAGGATCATAAGTATCAGGATCAGATGTATCAGGATCACAAATTTCAGGATCAGATTTATCAGGATCATAAGTATCAGGATCACATGTATCAGGATCAGATGTATCAGGATCATAAGTATCAGGATCAGATGTATCAGGATCAGATGTATCAGGATCATAAGTATCAGGATCAGATGTATCAGGATCAGATGTATCAGGATCATAAGTATCAGGATCAGATGTATCAGGATCACAAGTATCAGGATCAGATGTATCAGGATCAGATGTATCAGGATCACAAGTATCAGGATCAGATGTATCAGGATCAGATGTATGTATTTTATCACTGTGGTATTTTATTTCTCTCTCTGTGAAGCACTTTGTACTTTGATACTTTCTGATAAGTGTTCTATAAATAAAGTTTATTATTTTTATTATTATTATTTTAAGTATCAGGATCATAAGTATCAGGATCAGATGCATCAGGATCACAAATTTCAGGATCAGATTTATCAGGATCATAAGTATCAGGATCAGATGTATCAGGATCATAAGTATCAGGATCAGATGCATCAGGATCAGATGCATCAGGATCATAAGTATCAGGATCAGATGTATCAGGATCATAAGTATCAGGATCAGATGCATCAGGATCAGATGTATCAGGATCATAAGTATCAGGATCAGATGCATCAGGATCATAAGTATCAGGATCAGATGCATCAGGATCAGATGCATCAGGATCAGATGCATCAGGATCATAAGTATCAGGATCAGATGCATCAGGATCAGATGCATCAGGATCATAAGTATCAGGATCATAAGTATCAGGATCAGATGCATCAGGATCAGATGCATCAGGATCATAAGTATCAGGATCATAAGTATCAGGATCAGATGCATCAGTAATAACATGATATTTATTAGATGATTCCTGACAGTACGATGTGTAACCGTCTATATGTGACTCCTCTGTTCCAGCAGATGAACCAATGATGCAGATCAGAGCTGAAGTCTGATTGAATATTTCATGTCACGGCTGGATAATTCATGCACACACACACGCACACATGCATGTGCACACACACACACACACGAGCCGTGCGCTCTCACGTGCACGTCTAACGAGCTCTGTTGGCTCCCTGCTGCTGAAAAATTCACTGTTAGCATCAAAGTTTAACGAGGATTTTCTCTCTCTGTCTTAATGAATCTGAGTCCATTTGTTCACGTTTAAATAACCAACGAGGCCGGGCAATTAGCATAACACACACACATTACACACACACATTACACACACACATTACACACACACATTACACACACATATTAAACACACATTACACACAAACATACAAAGCTTAAAGTTGTTTTCTGAGTGCAGTGTGTTACAGAACATGTGTTTTCTATTTTCTGCAACACACACTCATCTGCCCAATCACAAAAACATGCTGAGTGCTGGTGTGTGTGTTTTTGTTGTGTTAAGTGTGTGTGTGTGTTAAGTGTGTGTGTGTGTGTGTGTGTGTGTGTGTGTGTGTGTGTGTGTGTGTGATGGTTTATTAATGTGTGTCAGAGTGGTTTGAAACAGGAAACCTCTCATCTCTGTTTCGCTGCAGGCTGAATGCTGTCTGACCCATAAACCCTCTGCTCTGTTTGTGTGTTTGTATGTTTAAGTGTGTGTGTGTGTGCATGTGTGTGTGTGTATCGGCAGGTTTCAGGTCTGAACCTGTGACAGTGTTGAGCTGCAGACCTTTCATCATGTTTTGCAGTTGTCTTGTTTTCTCTCGTAACATCGTAATCTGAGTGAGATCAGCTCCTACAAACGGGAAGATCTTTAAACCAAAAACAAAGAAGACTTTATGTTAATCCAACATTACGCGATAAAAGGATTTGTTGCAACATGTGCAGAGATAAAGCAGAAAATAAACACTTTCAGTTGAATTCAAACAGATCAGCAGCAGAAAATGCTAATGATGTTAATGTTCACCATGTTCACCATCTTACTGTAGCGTGTTAGCATGCTAACATTAGCTAGTTAGCAGTGAACACAGAGTGCAGCTGAGGCTGATGGGAGCGTCAGCAGCTCTGCAGGTCAGAAACCAAAGTGTCGGACACGTTAACATGTCGACCTGATGGTGGCGCTAGATGGAAAGTCAGAGGATCAGCAGAGTTATTACAGTTCATCCTGAGGGGAGCATGAACGATGAAGCACGTCTCATCACAGTCCAGCTGCTGCTGAGATGCTTCAGTCTGAACCGAAGTGGAGGAACAACGTTAACATCAATAGAGAAATGCTGAATTGAATTGAGAGAGAGAGAGAGAGAGAGAGCATACTGTAACAAAATGTAAATTTTATAATATATAATGGTATAATAATAATAATAATATAATAATGTAATGGTAGTGGTAATATTAATATTAACAAAATAATAATAGTAATAATAATTGTAGGAATTACAGCTGTGAGTCGGGCCGGGCATTTTGAGGAGGAGGAAGAAGAAGGAGGAGGAGGAAGAGGAAAAAAAGAAGACAAATACAGTCCATCAGCAGAACATCCCGGATCAAAGTTCTTAAACCTTGAAGTCACGCTTCTCTAATCCACACAGCACAATGGCTAAGCAGACATCAGCATGCAACACCCCCCCAAAGCTTCACGAGTAAAAGCTACTGTACTAATATTAATATATGTCAAATAATGTATACACATGTATATCAGTGTGTATATATGAATTCCTAAAAAATATATATAATGTGATATAGTATGAAATAAAATATTAAAGTTTGTTTACTTTGCAGACAAAGATTTTAAAAACCTATAATAATCATATTACACATGATGCATTTGTTACTTAATTAAATCACAACAGTATATAAAGTAATTCAAATTAGCTTAACACTGATAATAATAATAATATAACATGTAATAATAAAACACCATCAGGGACATTTTTCTGTATTTTACTGTTTTGTATATTTGCTAAAGTAAGATTTTGAATGCAGGACTTTTACTTTTCACACTCACAGTACACATTACAGAGTACACATAGCACTCAGTAATAATGTATGCAGTAACCCACAGCTGTCTGCTGACCGTTTAACATCATGCCCTCAGCTGCTTCACACTTTAGGTGCACTTGATTTCTCTCTCTGAACGTCGCCTGTTCAGTTATTCAGATGATTATTTGATCCATTTCTCTGCTTAATATCTTAAACAGGATTTTTCTGCTGAAACACACCAGAGTTCCTGATTCTCGGCCGTCAGCTGCTTAATGGACTGAAGTCAGCGTGAAACTCTGCTTTAAATGATTCGACATAGTGAGGCCACTTAAGGAGGAAGTGTTCCGGGATAACCCCTGCTTAATATTTAAGTGGTTTTTAAGGCGGACTGAGTGAGTGCCAGCAGCTGTTTTTAAAGGTGTTTTAATAACTAACGCTGCCTGCTGGCTCCATTATGGACGGCTGAATTAAACATGGCTGCAGAACAGAACAGACCATGAAAGGGGAGAAGAGAACTGAGCATGAGTCATCACCTGCAGCCAATCAGCAGCGAGGGAACTTCACCTGAGAGCTCTGATTGGACCAGAGACACAAACCTGAGACGATGAAAAAAACACAACTGTCTCTGAAGTTTTTCTCAATTAGATTTAACTTCAGTTTGTTTCCAGAAACTTCCCCAATACATCGCCATGGTAACAGACATCACTGAGTAATTTCCCACAATCCAACAGGAGTAAAGTTATCAAAACACTTCCTGCTCGTACAAATCAAACTGATGATGTCACTGACATAGAAAGTATCAGCAGACCTGTGTCACAACAACTCTGAACTGGGACAGACTGGTTTCCAGTATTACAGTTCACTACTGGACTGAGTGGCAAGACAAACTGAAGTTAGACAGGTAGTACAGGTAGTACAGGGAGCACAGGGAGCACAGGTGATACAGGTGCACAGGTAATACAGGTAGCACAGGGAGCACAGGGAGCACAAGTAGCACAGGTGATACAGGTAGCACAGGGAGCACAGATAGCACAGGTAATACAGGTAGCACAGGGAGCACAGATAGCACAGGTAATACAGGTAGCACAGGTAGCACAGGTAGCACAGGTAATGCAGGTGCACAGGTAATACAGGTAGCACAGGTAGCACAGGTAATACAGGTAGCACAGGTAGCACAAGTAGCACAGGTGATACAGGTGCACAGGTAATACAGGTAGCACAGGGAGCACAGATAGCACAGGTAATACAGGTAGCACAGGTAGCACAGGTGGCACAGGTAATGCAGGTGCACAGGTAATACAGGTAGCACAGGGAGCACAGGTAGCACAGGTAATGCAGGTGCACAGGTAGTACAGGTAGCACAGGGAGCACAGGTAGCACAGGTAATGCAGGTGCACAGGTAATACAGGTAGCACAGGGAGCACAGATAGCACAGGTAATACAGGTAGCACAGGTAGCACAGGTAGCACAGGTAATGCAGGTGCACAGGTAATACAGGTAGCACAGGGAGCACAGGTAGCACAGGTAATGCAGGTGCACAGGTAATACAGGTAGCACAGGGAGCACAGGGAGCACAGGTAGCACAAGTAGCACAGGTGATACAGGTGCACAGGTAGCACAGGTAATGCAGGTGCACAGGTAGTACAGGTAGCACAGGGAGCACAGGTAGCACAGGTAATACAGGTGCACAGGTAATACAGGTGCACAGGAGCACAGGGAGCACAAGTAGCACAAGTAGCACAGGTGATACAGGTGCACAGGTAATACAGGTAGCACAGGGAGCACAGATAGCACAGGTAATACAGGTAGCACAGGTAGCACAGGTAGCACAGGTAATGCAGGTGCACAGGTAATACAGGTAGCACAGGGAGCACAGGTAGCACAAGTAGCACAAGTAGCACAGGTGATACAGGTGCACAGGTAATACAGGTAGCACAGGGAGCACAGATAGCACAGGTAATACAGGTAGCACAGGTAGCACAGGTAGCACAGGTAATGCAGGTGCACAGGTAATACAGGTAGCACAGGAGCACAGGTAGCACAGGTAATGCAGGTGCACAGGTAGTACAGGTAGCACAGGAGCACAGGTAGCACAGGTAATGCAGGTGCACAGGTAATACAGGTAGCACAGGAGCACAGATAGCACAGGTAATACAGGTAGCACAGGCAGCACAGGTAGCACAGGTAATGCAGGTGCACAGGTAATACAGGTAGCACAGGGAGCACAGGTAGCACAGGTAGCACAGGTAGCACAGGTAATGCAGGTGCACAGGTAATACAGGTAGCACAGGGAGCACAGGGAGCACAGGTAGCACAAGTAGCACAGGTGATACAGGTGCACAGGTAGCACAGGTAATGCAGGTGCACAGGTAGTACAGGTAGCACAGGGAGCACAGGTAGCACAGGTAATACAGGTGCACAGGTAATACAGGTGCACAGGTAATACAGGTAGCACAGGTAGAACAGGTAGCACAGGTAGTACAGGGAGCACAGGTAGCAGAGGTAATACAGGTAGTACAGGTAGCACAGGTAGTACAGGGAGCACAGGGAGCACAGGTAGCTCAGGTAGCACAGGTAGAACAGGGAGCACAGGGAGCACAGGTAGCTCAGGTAGCTCAGGTAGAACTATTTGTTGTCAGGTGTCGGACACTTTATGACCGCTGAGCCTTCTGGCTGTAGCTACTAACAGGACACAGCATGTCTAGATGCCTTCAGTTGTCAGCTAACAAGATTAATCGTCCAGTCTATTAAAACATTCATGAAACCAGTTGATTCTGTTGGAAACGGGTTGAAATGAACCACAGTGGCAGATTTTTCACTTGTTATAAGAAAATACGACTTTAAGTTACTTTAGTATTTACTTCAGATTTGTGTGTATGTTTGCAGTGTGTGCAGTATGTAAGTAATCAGTAACTGTAGTTTTTAAATTAATGTAGTGGAGTAAAAAGTGGAATAACTCAGGTGATGTACAAGTACTTCTTTCTTCTTGTATCTCTCATTTAT
Organism: Siniperca chuatsi; assembly: GCF_020085105.1. NCBI lineage: Eukaryota > Metazoa > Chordata > Actinopteri > Centrarchiformes > Sinipercidae > Siniperca > Siniperca chuatsi. Next base: position 490,122 of record NC_058061.1, read on the forward strand.
TTAGATTTATTCTTAATTTATTATCTTTCTCACTTATTGTGAAGCACTTTGTTAATGAGCTTTTGTAAACTGTGATATAAATAATTACTTTACTTCTTTCTAATTTATTCATTTTTATCATCCATGTAGAGACCATCTCTGTCGTCCTTGACCTGTCATGTCTCTCCTCGGGAAGCTGGATGTAAATTAACGAGCAGGTAATTAATCTTAATTAGTGAGGAGGAGACTGTGTGTGTGTCAGTAGACAGCTGGACTCTGCTGCTGCCTTGCTCGAGGGCACTGCTGCTGTTTCAGGGATTAATCCTGTGACCTTCAGCTGCAGCAGCTGGTTGGAAAAACTCCTCAAACTAAACAGTAAAGATGATGTTTGTCATCTCGTTCAAAAAGAACCCGTCTGATCGTGTTCAGGTTCAGGTGCTGGTTCAGGTTGAGATTCTGGTTCTGGTTCAGATGCTGGTTCAGGTTGAGATTCTGGTTCTGGTTCAGGTGCTGGTTCAGGTTGAGATTCTGGTTCTGGTTGAAGGTCAGCAGTCTGTTTCAGCAGCTGTGTGTCAGTTTAAATGAGAAAATTCTGAAGCTGTTTGATTGACAGCTGGAAACAGACCAATCACAAGCTGACCTGAGGAAATGTGACGGACATTAAACCACAATGTGTTCACACACACACACACACACACACACACACACACACACACACACACACACACACACACACACACACAGTGCAGGATGATTGACAGAGCTAATTAACAGCAGTGTATGCAGATCAGCCCTCAGAAGCTGATTCTCTGTCCGACACACACACTTACTCACATTCTCACACACACACACACACACACACACACTCACACACACTCACACACTCACACACACACACACACTCACACACACTCACACACTCACTCACACACACTCACACACTCACTCACACACACTCACACACTCACACACACACACTCACACACACACACACACTCACACACTCACTCACACACACTCACACACTCACACACACACACTCACACACACACACTCACTCACACACACTCACACACTCACTCACACACTCACTCACACTCACTCACACACACACACACACTCACACACACACACACACTCACTCACACACACACACACACAGACATTTAAATTAAATAACATTAAACCTGACCGCAGACTCAGCATCTCACCGACCTGTAATAACAGTTATGATGAGGATGATGATGATGATGTCGAGTCTGACGTTGATGATGACTGATTGTGTTTCCATGGTGACGGAGTGCAGCGCGGCGACGGCCTGCCCTGCAGCCGCAGACGCCAGAATGGACGACTCCTTTAGGTTTAGTTACCTGTGATGACGGGCGGCTCGTTGACAGACACCTGTCTGTCTGTCCGGCTGACAGACGTCTCTACGGCTACAGACCGACCCTGGGTGTAGGTGGAAGCGAACGAGCCTCCTCACTGTAAACCTGTTCCTCACACCGGATTTTATTCTCTAAGAAACCTGTCCAGAGAACCCAGACGGACACGAACGTCTCTGCTGCACCGTGTTTTCACTGTGACGCTGCAGCGAGGAGGCTTCGGTGAGTCTCCAGGATTTTCCTTCAGGGTTACAAAAGTGTCCAGTAGTTCAGCATCATCATCCAAAACAACACCTGAAACCTTCACGTGATGATAAATAGTTTCAGATTTACTGACTGCTAGAGTTCTCAGACTGGACCTGGTTTCTCTCTGTAACTGTTATTATTTTATTTATCTTTCTCATTTTAGTGACTGCTGGTAGAAACCTCACCGAGCTACATGTGCACTGACATTTGTGAGCATCAGGACTCTGACTGTGTTCAAAGCTGCAGCGAGTCGACCACCTCAGCAACACGACGTGTTTGTAGGCAGCAGCTGAACTTCTCCTTTGTTCCCCCACAGCTGGATCCAGACCAGCCTCAGCCTCCCTGACATTTAACAGGTCAGAGGTCAGAGACAAGAGGTTTAAAGCCTGTAATCTGAATAAACAAGTTATATTCAGATCAGTCAAACGATGTAAAGGACTGAGTGTGTGTGTGTGTGTGTGTGTGTGTGTGTGTGTGTGTGTGTGGTTGGTATTCATCATGTTTCGGGGACTATAGCCTGTTTCCACACTCACCTTGTGGGGACTGTGTGTGTTTTTGCAGCCTGTTCTTCTTCTTTGATCTTTATTCTGGTAGCAGGCGGTGATGCTCTTCCCTTTACACAAACTCTCAGTTAAACCAACAACACGCTGTTTAACAGTGCTGTTTGTGTATGCTAGCTCGTTAGCGTCGTGGGTTCACATTTAATTAGTTTACTGTATGAGCTTCTTAGCTTCGAGGGCCTTAACGAGGACCTGGCCTTGAGACTTACAGGCTGAATGTCACAGTAATGATTTAATTACTTTGCAATAGAGGCAGAACCAATATCAGCTCGTTAGCATCAAAGTGTCTTAACGAGCTGCTGAGTGTGTTTACAGGAACAGTTTTAACTCTAATTGTTTAATTGTATGTTTTTATTGTGTAAATGATCTCTGGGCTGTTAGTCGCTTGTTAGGGTGTTAACGAACCTCCCAGCCTGTTTAATTAATATAAACTGAACAAAAACTCAGTGGAAGGACAGAAACACTCTGCTGGCCAGTATGTGACCAGTGTGACCAGTTTATGACCAGTTGAGTACAAGACAAATGATAAATAAGCGGCTGTGGATCAGCACAAAGACTGAGTCGTCCATTAACTGCAGGGTGGTTTGATCCCTTTAAAGACCACCGAGTCAGTAGTGTCTGTCACTCTCTGGTCTACCTTAAAGAAAAGTTCTGGATAGTTTCTTTGCTTGACTCGAGATCCAGAAAGAACCTCAGTTCTCATTTAGTGAAGGGAAAGTTTCTTATCAGAGAACCAAACTACAATATTCTCCGCCTCAGGACTCGACATGTTTTCTGCTGAATCTTTGAGATCGTTAAAGCGGCATCGTCCATCTCAGAGGGAAATATTGTACTTTTTACTTCACTGCATTTATCTGACAGCTTTAGTTACTAATTAAGATTCTTAAACACAAGTTTATAAAATATGATGTTTTGTTATAAATTAAACTCCCCAACAGTTTATACATGTTCAGCTGAAACGATTAGTCCATTAATCAATTAGTAGATTGACAGAAAATTAATCTGCAGCTGTTTTGACGGTTGAAGTCATTTTTGGTGTAAAACCACTTCCTGGCTGCAGCTCCTCAGATGTGCAGATCTGCTGCTTTTCCTCTGAACGACTGTAATAACTGTGATGTTTGTTAATAACGTCGAGCTTTGGACTGTCGGTCGGACACGACGACACGCTGAAGGCGTCGCTTTGGGCTCTGGGTCGTCGTGACGGCGTTTCTCACCGTTTTCACCAGTTTTCCAAACCGATCGATCGATGGATCGACGGAGAAGAGAATCGGCAGATGGATCCAGAATGAAAAGCATCATCAGCTGCAGTCCGATACAAACCGGTTCAACATGAGCTCCAGCTCCACCAGCTGCAGCAGCAACATCCTGCTTTACATTAATGCACGAGGAATAATAGAGAAAGAGTTCACATAAACAGGCAGATTTTGAATCATTAATGTAAAATAAAAGAATACAGGCCCCAGGATGCTCCCCTGAGGAACCCCACAAGTTATGGACTTGGCAATAGAAAGCGTCCCATTAACGTCCACCTTCTGAGATCTACCTGTAAGATAAAACCGAACACAACTGATGGCTGCTTCACTGAAACCAGTAGCTTTTAATATGCACAGTAAGCAGGTGGCTTACAGTGTTGAAGAGTGTTTGGGGCAAATCTCCTCGACTGTGTCGCTCTCCGTTGTCTCCATTTCCCAACGTTAGCTGGGGTTCAAACATGAGCGGGTGTTTTATTTTCTGTGATGGTTGATGTAAAGGCTCCGGTCAGTCCCTGTTCAGAGATGGAAGGTACTTGTTTTGTACTCTTTCCTTTTCATCGTTCACCGTCCTTTTTCATTACCTGAAAGTTATGTTGACTGTGAAATAACTGTTTGTATTCTGTGTTTCTCAGATGCCGGGTAAACTGGGGCAGACGGTGCAAAGATGGAGGACATCGGTAGATAAGGTATTCTGGGTTTTGGATGGGATACAAAGAAAGACTTATATATAACCTTTGAAACCAATTTGTCGTTGGATGCATATTGGTGCATATAGATGTGTATGTATGTTCATGTCTGTTACTCATTTGTGTTTTCTATTTATTTGTGTTTTCTCTCAGTGTTTCTGACTGCGATGCACAAAATGACCCTGTGTCCGTCCCTCAGAACAGACATGAGCCAATAACAAAACTTAAATAAAATAAAGAAGGTATCTCTGGACCTCCTCCTCTTCCTCCTCCATCCGTCAGTGAAGCTGGAGATTCATGTTAAAGCTCCAGCAAGGTGTTTATTTGCTCTTCAGTGGATTATTATACTGTACAGACTCAGACTGCAGATGTAAGAATCACCACACATCTTGAATCTGGACTCACAAACAGAATAAATCTCAGATGTTTTTGTGTTCACTCTGTAGTTTTGTCTTTTTACTCGAGCAGAGTGTCTTTCTTTAATTGACTCCCTCTCCTCCCTCATTCCTGTCTCTTCGTGTCTCTGTCTGTCTCTCTGTCTGTCTGTCTGACTGTTTTTAGCTGCAGGGCTCTCTCAGCGTTGTTTCTCTCTGCGGCTGATTGGCTGCAGAATTACAGAGGGAATCACTGTGATTGGCAGCTGAGAGCGCACAGTAACAGCTTGGCAGGAAGAACACAAGACTACTAATTGCTGAGGAGTGTGTGTGTGTGTGTGTGTGTCGTTAGATGATGTGACGATCATGTCATTCCCAGCGGTCATCAGAGAAGATTAGCTGCTATCGCCGGGGGAAACACACACACACACACACACGCCGTAACACACACACTCGTCATGTTTTTAGTCTTTCTGACACTTTATTTTCTTCTTCTCCAGGAGTCGACAGAATAATAGAAACAGCAGCTGCGTTCACAAGGAGACTTTTTGTTCCATTAAAACCAGAATCAGAGTTCAGTCTGGATCTAAATGTTTTAATGTAAACATCTTCTCAAATAAACTGATTCACTGACAGTCGTGGAATGTAAGTACATTTACTCAAGTACTGAGTACAAATTTGAGGTACTTGATGTATTACTACAGGATGTAGCGTGTGTGTGTGTGTGGCTCATTCATTACCCAAACTGTTTTTATTTTAATGTCTTATTAATTATCTGGAACAGCAGGTAATTATTTTACTGCTATTGTATCTTATTTATCTTATTTATTCGTTTTTTAACCTTTTATTGCTCTTATAGCATCAAGTACGGAAGCTGCGAATTTAATCTCGTACTTGTGCAATGACAATAATAATATTCAGTGAGGTCACACCCAGTCAAGTGTGTCCCAACCTGAGGGTCGTGACCCCACCAAGGCTCACCAGATAAATCTGAGGGGTCATGATTAACACTCAACAAACAAAAATACTTTAAACCAGTTGATTTCTATTAGAAGCGGATAGAAATATTCTGACTGCAGTAGATTGTACACAGCGAACATGTCGTCAAAAACAAGAATATAAACTTGTGACTGACAGGTTCGGCTAAATATGTAGAATTAAAATGTGTGAACTCAGAGTTCATATTATGTAAATGTTATTAACGGTGACGGCTCCTCTGCTTTGATCAGTGCTGCTCTGCTTTCTGTCTGCAGGGCTGCACACCTGTTGAAGTTTAATCAGCGCCATGAGACACACCTGGTCTATAAAAGTTTCTCTTTTATAGTTTGCATCAAAACTTTTACATGGTTATCAATCTGCTGTAGACAACAATGCAATACATTCCAATAAATATGAGCTGATAACACCTTTACTGCCCCGTGTGAAGTGAGCGATGCTGTTGATATGATGATACCGTCTGGTTTCAGCCCATGATGCTGAAGTCTAATAAACTTAATGTATTAAAATAAATAAATAAAATAATCCTTAATTTAAAAGAAACAAGTTTCAAACAGTTTAAGTTCTCTGACTTACGCCTGTTTGACCAAAACAGATCTGTGTTGACGTCAGTGTTTATTATGTTCAATCAGGTATCATGTCTCGTCTCGTAGTTCAACACAGAACATATGAGTCAATATATGAGTCATGTTCTGCCAAATGAGAATCAACATTAGCTGATGTAACTAAAACTGTAACTATCATAAAACAAACTCTTTGATACCTCGAATTTATTCTGAATAAATATTAGAAATATTGAAGAATATAAACCTGTTTCCACTGTTGAAGCTTTTGACATGAGCAGGTGAGTAAAAGATGTCAGAAGGAGTGATGAATTGAACTGAATGTGTTGTTGCACAGGAACCAGGTTCTTTGGGTCAGATCTGATGTGTATCAGAGCTCTAGATGTTTGGCAGGTCATTCAGGACTTGAGAGGATGGACCATAAAGAACTGCAGGACTCCGGATGTGATGAAGACTTGGATCAGAGTTTCAGATTCAAATTATCAGCTGCAACAATCAATGTACTGTAAGACAAACTGTGTGTGAAGACAGTGAGATCAGATCTCTGATTTCATGTCTCTCAGAGCTGACTGAAAGTTCAGAAACACATTTTTAGTTTTTCACTTTCATATTTAGTTTTGTCTTTATTTTTTGATTTTTTTAATGATAAAAAAAGTGGAATTCGCCTTTAAGACTTTTCCCTGTAGGACAGAAAACTGCTTCAATCACACACTGGTCATCTGTGTGTGTGTGTGTGTGTGTGTGTGTGTGTGTGTGTGTGTGTGAGGTGATTGATGATTTGAAGGAGTTCTGATCTATCAGGGAACTGAGTTTAGAGGACGAGAGCGCCCTCAAGCATTCTGGGAAATATCACATATTCCCTCTAATGTTGACTCTGATCAGTGTGTGTGTGTGTGTGTGTGTGTGTGTGTGTGTGTGTGTGTGTGTGTGTGTGTGTGAGACCTGTTTGATATCCAAACTGCAGATTTACAGCATCAGTGATCTGGTGTTTAATGATGGAGACTGTGAATTAAAATGGAATAAAAAGGTAGAAGTCTTCCACTGTGATACATTAGTTATTGAAACGACGACAACAACACAGAACTCATCATATAACACACAAAGCAAATCCTGAACTCAGTTTGCTCATATTCCAAACTACAAAAAGCATTCAAATAGTTTTAATATAAAACAGACAGTAACCCTCGTCATCCTGAGAGGCACTTTGGAAAAGAAAGAAAAGACAAAGACGAGACCAGATGCATAAAACTGTGTAGGTTCATGACTAAACCTCTGTGTACACCAAAGACAGAAATGTGTTTTCTTCATCAGACTTACAAAGCTGTGCGTATTCATGGTTCTGAATCCCAATCATACATGGACATGTACCTCATTTCCACTTGTACAGTTAGACAGAAATGACTGCACTTGGTGGAGGGTTGCCTGTCGGTCAGCAGCAGGATCTGGACCGATGGGACACTCACCTCCTTCTTGAGGTCGGGGAACAGAGGTAGCTGGTGGGTGCACTGGAAGGGGGACGGGTTGTGGCCAAACTGGGGAGAGTGTTGTGGTCATATTTACCCCTCAGCGACTGTTTACTCCAAGAAGAGAAGTTCTGGGAGGCGAGGCACTGGACGACGATGTCTCTCTCCTTGTTACGTCGTTCTATGTGACCGTTGGACTGGGGATGAAACCCAGAGGAGAGGCTGACTGATCTGACAGATTAAAAAACAGAACTCCCTCCACAAACTTGAAGTGAACTAGTCCTCCCGATCAGTGACAATGTCTTTAGCTAGTCTATGCAAACAGTTTCACAGATCTCTGTGGTCTCCTTGGCAGGAGTTTGGGAAAAGGGATGAAGTGGGCTGACTTGGAGAATCTATCCACAATAGTCAGTACAGTGGCGTTATCCTCTGACGGAGGCAAATCAGTGATGAAGTCCAGGAAGATGGGGGACCAGGAGAGGTGAGGGACTTGAAGGGGTGGCAGCAGGCCTGCTGGAGTGTTATGTTGAGGACAAATCTAACAGACCGTGATGAACTCCTGGATGGCCTCCATAGAAGGCCACCAGGAGCACGGGTGGATGACTGGATGACGGGTAAGCTGGGAAGAATGACTCCACTGGAGGACCTGAGGGTGGAGGGAAACTGGGACAAACAATCATTTAGGTGGGCAGCCATCTGGGAGGAGTCAGTAAAGCTTACCAGTTCCTCAATTCCCCTGGAGATGGCCCCCACCACATACGATGCAGGTAGGATCTCTTCAGGCTCACTGGAAAATGTGGGTCTGGGTTGAACTGATGGAAGAGGGTTTCCAGTTTGGCATTCTGCAGGGACCAATAGAAGTCAGCGCTGTTTGAACAAGGCAGACTTTAAACAACCTCCACTCCAGATGATTGCCTTTTGACCAGTCTATGCGCGGTTTGACTGGCTTGACTGGCCATGGGTAACCAAGAATTACAGGTAAGGGAGGGGAGTTCAATAGGGGAAAAACTCTTCTTGGTTACCTGACTTTGCCAAGCAGTTAACCTTCCACCATGCTGGCTTCAACCACTCTGTGCAGGGGCTCAGTACCCAGACCCAACTGCTTTGCAACATAAAATATTGTCCATGAAGTTTTGTCAGCTCTTTTGTTATAATCAGGGACCACTGGGACTCCACAGATGAATTTGTTCATTTGACTTTAACTAAAGTTATTAGGAGAGTGCATACTCTTTTGTTCTGTAAACAAAGGAGAGCCATTGAACTGAGTCTCCCACAATCCTCTAGGTATTCACACTCAGGTTCTAGGTCACCCAGGCTCCAGCTACCATTGGACAGTCTGACCTGTGACCTGTGATGTTATCAGGTCAATAAAAGGGTCAGCGGCCATTGTTCTTTCTCTTTTCTCCTCACTCTTTCTCCTCGCTCTATACACAGACCTCAGGGAGGTCTGCGTTGAGCAGATCCACCGACGAAGAACAAAGGATTACGGCGCAAAACTAGGGCCTGCCTTTGTCATAAGAGTTCTGGTTAGCTCACCGCTAACTGAGAATAAGCAAGCTCTCTCTCCTCTTGGCCTCTTCACTGCAACCAGATAGCAATAGCTGTCCTCCAGGGTGTCCTGCTTGGAGCACACACAATAGACTCAACTCTCTCTCTCACCTAAAACAGTGCTGCGAGAGCCTGCGTAAGATTTCTGCGTAAGTTTATTAGCGCCAACGGCTACTACACAAAGTCTGCCAGTTAATTTTAAGAAGCAACTAAGGAAGTTATCGCCGAGCTAACTGTAAGGAGAACAAAGAATGGAGCGACCGGCCTCCTCCGATCAGAATACTGCACATTAAGGACGTTTCCCGGAACCACAATTCTTTCCAGCTCAGCCTGTCTACAACAGACGGGCCGCCACCTAACAAGGAGTAGCCTACTTCAAAGCAACCTTCTTTCCCTCCATGGACTGGTAACACAACTGGGCATTACCTAACTTCACATAGCTTAACAGTGGCTAAGCACAGGACTGTGTTACTTTTGTGAATGTATATGTATTGATTTGGTTCATTGAGTTTTATTGTTGTGATGTGCTTCCTCTGTTAGGATTTGGTAGCCACATGCTAAGTTGACGTTAGCTAACGTTATGCTTGACACAGACAGTGTCAGAGTCTTTGCATGTGAACTAACTCTTTTAACTATTATCCTACGCCGATCACACACATACACTCCAATTTGACTTTTAACAGAGCCATACTCTTTATCAAACAAGGCCTTGGCCACCATTTTGAATTAGATTTCTTTTGTTTAACGCCAAGCAGCGTCAGCCATTTTGGATCCAAGCAGCCATTTTGGATCAGACACACACACACACACCCTTTGTTATGTAGTTTAGTATTTAGAGTTAGACTTCATATTGTGTGTTTTTGCTTTGTTTTGCTTTTAATAAATGCTTGTATATAATTATGCTGGTTTCTTTAATGTTGCACAAGAGTGAGTAATTTGCCAACTTCTCTTCTATGTTGAACTCCAAATCTTTCAACCTACTAGCTATTGATGGTAATTGTGGTTATAGTTATTAATTGAATTATTAATTGGAGTTCCAAATTGATAGTTTAGTGTATTTTGAGACAAAATCAATTAATTGGCTATCACCTCTCTTCTTTAAGAGTTGTGCCCCTGAGGACTTTATTAATTAAAGTTATTTATCATTATCTTTGATCATTCTGATAGCCAAATTTAATTGATTGCACACAATTTGGTGCCCCTTAAACCATTGTGAATCCCAACAAGAGACTGGTCTGGCAGGATCAATGGGGCTTGTAGAAGGGGTAGAGAGGGAATTTCCAGGTTGTGGATTTGGCACACCAGCACCCTCTCACCTTCTGATGAGCCCCTTCTTTTACTGGACACAGAACTTAGTTACGGTTGGTAAATGATGATGGTCATTGGTAAGAAACAGGAAGTGAACAGCGGTCTCAGGTGTTAAAGTCTGATGTTTTAACATCTGTCTTCATCAGCAGAAGGAGTAGCTCAGGTCACATGAGCTAAGTATGTTCCTTCAGTCACATAATAACTGGGGGGGGTAACCCCAGTCTCTGTTCAGAGATGGTCTCTGGTGTCTCCTTGATGATCCAGTCGTCCACTGACTGCTGGTCCTCGACCTTTGACCTCTGCCCAGTTCTGGTGTTTACAGACTGCTGTTCGTTCAGTCTCGTCGTCGATGTCCCCTACACTTTGTGTTTGTTTCTTTTTACGTCGAGGCCTCCAGAATCAGACAAACTGTATAGTTTTTTATAATATAATATGTTGATATTAAAAAGTTCTACTTTTGTGCTTCTGATCAGAAACCTTCCTGTCAGACCATCTGTCACTTTAAATCTGTCAGTTTGTCCTAAAGGTCGACAGCAGCAGATCTTCTGCAGTTACTGAGTAAAAGCTAATGACAGGAATATAAAACCACATTATACCTGTGTGTGTGTGTGTGTGTGTGTGTGTGTGTGTGTGTGTGTGTGTGTGTGTGTGTGTGTGTGTGTGTGTGTGGCAGTGCATTAGCGGTGCCCTAAAGACATTAACGAGACCCATAAAAGGAAAAAATTAAAGTTTTAATGTGAGGTGGTCATCTCACAGCTGCTGTGTGTGTGTGTGTGTGTGTGTGTGTGTGTGTGTGTGTGTGTGTGTGTTTGTGTGCGGGGGGTGTGTCCGGAGGCTGGTCAGTTTGTCTCGTTAATGACCCCTACCACCTTAACGAGTTAACGAGCTAATAATGAGAGCTCGTTAAGACAGACAGACAGACGGAGCTCAGCCAATAAAACACACTTAGTCTCTCTGTAACAATCACACCTGCTGAAACCATGGCAACCAGTCTTGGCAGGTGGGGGGGGAGCTGTCAATCATATTTCATGTTTTCATGTTTAATCAGTGGTGATTAAAAATTAGAAAACTGAATCATCAGTACTGTTGCTATGGTAACCTGCAGGTACACCTTGAGCTCTGATTTAGAACATAAGTTAAACTGCTGACCTGTGTTTACACCTGATGGCCAATCAGAGAGCAGGATTCTCTGTTGCCATGGTATAATTTAGTTTAGAGTCTGAATATTCTGGGAGTCCTTGAGGAGGTCAGAGAGGTCCTTGAGAAAGTTCCAAAAGTCACTGAGGTGGTTCCAGGGGTCCTTGAGGTTGTACCTGAGGTAATTTGGACGCACCAGAGGTCATTGAGAAAGTTCCAGGAGTCTCTGAGGAGGCTTTAGTGATCCTTCAGGAGGTCCACAGGGTCTTTGACTAGTTACTAGAGATCCTTGAGGAGATTCCAGGAGTCTTTGAAGAGGTCCCAGGGGTCCTTCAAATAGTCCTTGAGGAGGTTCCATTTGTTCTTGAGAGGTTTCCAGAGGTTCTTTAAAAAGGTGCCAGAGGTGCTTGAGGATGTTCTATGGGTCCTTGAGTGGGTTGAAGTGACCCTTGAGGAGGTTAAAATAGTCCTTGAGCCCTGAAACTGTCAACTGTGCAACTAACAGTAAAGGACAAGTGTCACTAAAGGTCTGAACATTAAAGAAAGTAAATTAAATTTAAACAAAAAGAAAATAAAATCGAATTTAAAAACATTCTATGAAACTAAGTTAAATCTCTGAACTAAAATGAAATAAAAATTTAAATAAAACCTAATCTAAACTAAAATATTTATAAATGAAAACATCATACTAAATAAAGTTAATAAAACTAGAAGTAAGTTCTAATAAATGCAATATATATAATAAGATGTGAGTGCAGACGAGGAGGAAGCTTCCTGTTTTATCTCCATTATTAGAGGAAACCGTCTGATCGTTATAATCAAAGACGAAGAGATGAATAAAAGATTAAAGTGAAGGTGTGTTAATGACGACATCAGCGTTAAAATTTAAACATTTACCATCATTATTATTATTATTATTCGTGGACATAATGTTATCAGAAATGTAATCTGACACTCAGACGCTGCGAGCTGCTCTTCATTAACCACCGTTACCATGGTAACCACTGACACAGTCTCCATTCAAACTAACTGGAGAGAAAATGATTTGACTACAAAGAAGAAGAAGAAGAGACGTAACAGGAGGCTGGAAGCAGCTCAGGTCATAATGAAGTTGAATAATAAATAATACTGTAAGAAATTAAACTCAAAGGAAAGTTGTTCATTTACTTACAAACACATTTATATTTCTGCAGCCCAGAATCACATCCGTCCACAAAGCCTCGAATAAACCTTCAGCAGGAACCTCAGTAGACCTTTACAGAGCAGACAGCTGGACTTGTTGTGACTCTGTTAAAGGATAGATGTGTTTCTTTACAAAAACCTCTTAACAGGAAAACAGGGAGAGACCCCTTTGTCTAAAACTTGAATTATCGTGTTCCCTCATCAGAAACTACTCTTTCTTTTTGCTGATCGTTACAATCGAACGTGTTCAATCTGACGTTTCTGTAACGGGTCGCTTCACTGAAAGAAACTGTCACAGGGTCAGTCAGTTCAGGCCTGGTTCAGGTCTGGTTCAGGTCCGGTTCAGGCCTGGTTCAGGTCTGGTTCAGGCCTGGTTCAGGCCAAGATAAACCCTGGCTAACGAACTGTAACTTGCTTCAGGCCCATTTCAGCTTGGTTCTGGTCTGGTTCAGTCTTGTTTGTGTGGTGGTTGTGTTTTCATGGATCATATGACTCTCAGCCTTTAACAAGCTCTTAGTCTGTGTGTGGGAGGAACACGAAGCTGCTGAGCTGCTGGAAAACCTCGTTAAAGACGTCAAGTGTCGCTAACGACCTCCTGATTAAACCTTCACACACAGAAATCCTGCCGACTGTGATCTGAAGAGACTTCGCCTTCATCTCTCGCTCTCTTTAAGTCTCTCTCCTGACAGAACGACTGATTTAATTGATTTAATCACCCACCTGAGAGGGGGGGTGGGGGGGGAGAAAGGGAGAGGGAGGTTAACCCTCTGTGAAGTTATAAAGGAGGAGGAGGAGGAGGAGGATAACGATTGATGGTTCCTCCTTCGTCTCCAGAGGATCAGAGAGGACAGAGACGGGAGTTGTTAGCGGCTAATGCTAGCGTCCTGCCGCTGTCGTTCTAATGGACTTTCCATGTTTCAGACAGACGCACAGTCACAGCTCTGAGCCAATGAAGTGAACCAGCTCTGACTGGACAGACGGACCGATGTGTGTTTTGTTTAGCAGCTAAGTGATTTGAGATGTAAACGGTGGACAGACAGACAGATACATGTTATCTACAGAGTGAAGCTATCAGACAGCTCGATAAACACACTGATCTTTTTATCTGAGGAGAACTTCGCTGCTGCAGCCTGAACGATTTCATCCATTGAGGTCAGAGGTCAAAGGTCAGGCCAGTCACACACTAAGTTTCAGACTGAAATCAATTCGCACTGTCAAACTTCTATTCTTTGTCATAAATAACAATTACAAGTTAGTTAGTGTTAGTTGTTTTATTTACTGAGTGTAATCACATCAGTTTGTCAGAGGAAGTTTAAAAGGTTTAATTTCAGAACTTATAATCAGGAGTTCAGTTCAGTTGTACTTGTATAGCGCCTTTCTAGTCTTCTGACCACTAAAAGCGCTTCACACACTACATATCGCATTCACCCCGTTCACACACTGATGGCAGAAGTCATTCACACACAGTCGCACACCGAAGGCAATTTGGGGTTCAGTGTCTTGCCCAAGGACACTTCGAGATGTGGACTGAGGGAAGCCGGGATCAAACCGCCGCGCTTCCGATTGGTGGACGACCCGCTCTACCACATTGCTAGCTTCTTCGGATATATTTCCCAGCATGCATTGCATTAACGTTAAAACTCTCCAGAAATCCTTCTTGTTTCTTATATTTAAAGAAAGTTACATGATGGAGGTTTGTTATTTGATGACACCATGTGACCTTTAAAAGAAGAAATAACATTTTATTCTTGTAAAAATGAAAAGTTGAATTTGTCTCTGATAAAACAAACTCTCACTTCAGTCCACTTGGTTTTCTACCTTCAGCTTTACTTCGTCTGGTATGACCAACAGGTGTATTATGGTGGCTAATGTTAGCTAAGTTTAGACAGATATTGCTGTATAACTGACATTGAGTTAATTCACTGACTTTATGATTCCTTCTCTACTTGTGCTAGTGTTACTCTCCGTTTTAACATTTACCTTTATCCTGTAAGTGTCACCTGTGGCCACAGCAGAAGTTTAATGAGGAATTCAATATAAAACAATAAATAGAGTTGTTTCCTTTATTTTGATGGACTGTGCCAAATATTACTGCTGCTGCCAACAGATTTGTTTTTCTCTCATGTATACTCAAAAATGTTATAATGCAGAAAGTTGTATCACAGACGTGCTGTACAGGCTACAGCTGTTTTTGGAGCTGTTGTGTTTTTGTCTGCTGGTTGTTCACATGGATGTTTGCCTGATGAAGATTGTAGGTCAGTGTGGGGACTATACCTCTTCCTCTGTCCACTGTTTCTGTCCTGCAGCTGCACTGAACTGTGATGGGACGTCCTCACGTTCCACCTTCTTTACCACCTGAAACCTTGTTAAAGTCGGTCAGTGCTCAGGTGAAAAAACACTGCTGGAGAGAGTTAATAAGGTCAGTAGGACAGATGTGTGTGTGTGTGTGTGTGTGTGTGTGTCAGACTGACCATCTGGGCATGCTCCGTAGAGACCAGGTGCCAGCTTCTCATTTATCACCTGGACACACAAACAAACTGTTGTAAAATACAGGAAACAGTTTGGACTGAATGAAACCTTCTTCATCATCTTCTTTAGTGGTGGAACAAGTATTCAGATCATTTACTATAGTAAAACCAGTCATACTATTCAAAATTTTACTTAAGTAAAAGTACAGGCGTGTCGCACCCGTGGGGGTTACGGGTGTTGTGACACCCTCACCCGACACATGAATGAGTTCCCCAGGTAAAACACGTACTGGTATTGTCTGGTGACTCAGAGATACACAGGTGTGTATCATCTGCATAACAGTGTAATTTGACATTGTGACAACTAATGATAGTAAATGGCTGAATTTCTATAGTGATTTTATCCAAAGTGCTTTACATTGTGCCTCTCATTCACCCATTCATAGACACACTAACACAGTTTGGGGTTCAGTGTTTTGCTCAGTGGGTCATGGTTTTGGGTCTGTGTTCAGTCATTTCCTGTTTTATTTTGAAATATTTTCCTCCTCATGTGTTTGTTAGTTTTGCTTCCTGTCTATGGTTGCATTGATTGTTTTCACCTGTGTCTTGTTGTCTCCCTGAGTGTATTTCAGTCTGTGTCCTTCCTTTGTTCAGTTGTCAGGTCGTCTATCTCGGTCAAACACCCTGGTTTCTTGTACCTGTGAGTTCTGGAGTCTTTGTTTCCCTTGTACCTTACCTGTCTGTGGATTTTGCATTTTGCCTGCTCACTGTTGGACTTGTTTTTTTGTTTTGGACTGCTTACCTGCTGAGAGTTGCTTTTCCCTGCCAATTCAGTCTAAGCCTTTTGTTAATAAATTATTGATCTGCACCAGCTCTATCTGCTAGTCTGTGTTTGGGTGCAGTTCCATTGTACTCCCTGTTTGACTAATTATAACAGTGTGGCCAGGAGGAGCTGGGTATTGAACCAACAACCACAATCTGCTCTACATGTCCTCCTCTGATAATGATCCCAATTAATTAATCCTGTCTCAGCCTCAGAACTGGTTTCAAAACTTTACTGGTTACGTTAAAGGCTCAAATAGATCTCCGGGCGACATGAAGTTTAGACTTATTTAAAATAAAAACCTCAGGACTCATCCAGAGGATGGCTGCTTTATTCCAAATGATTTCACTATTGAAACTTCAGACAGCTGACCTGCCTGAAGTTTAGAAAAACAGTTACCGTTAGATCCTGAAATAATGAAGTTATCGCTGCTCAGTTTAGAGGTGCTTGTATATCCATACTTTAATAAAGTCAGAGAAGACTCCTGCAGAGAAACAGAACATCAATACTGATGTTTCTGCAAAACTCCAGATTACATTCAGTTTGTTACAAACTCTGCTTTAATCGCATTAAAAGTTGTATTTTGATGAACATTTTAATCTGGAATAGACAAAGTTGTTGAGCAAAGTGGAAAAACTCAACATACATGAAATTTTTTATCTTTTTGTTCTTAATGTTTCTGGACCAGCGTCAGTGCTGAACTGTGAAGCTGGTTTGTCCCGAGACAGAGTTCTTTCTAAGGAGAGAACAGCAACATGAACACCAGGTCACACTGAAGAACGAAGTTCAGTTTGATTATCAGCATTCAAATCTTTCCTCACTCCCTCCAGCGACAGTGAAGGAGAGGAAGAGAGAAGTTGGATGTTTCCTCTTTAGTTAACTGCTTTCAGCCTTATTTAAGACTTCCTCCTCACTGTGTCATTAATTACCTCTCTTCACCTGAGCAGTGAACACACCAAACCTCCTCCGATATTTAACATGTTTTATTGATCTGAACCACAGCAGCTCTGTAGCATTACGGGGAGGGTGTTGTGTGAATTAATTATTGAACCACAGAGTTCAGTTGTGTCAAACGCTGCCTCTGTGCAGTTGGATTAAACTAATAAAGAGTCAGCATGGGTTCATCAGGCAGGTGGAAACTTTCAGTTACTTTATGAATGTAAAGTTGTTCATTATCAGTTGACCCTGTGACCTCACAGCCAGCTGTTCTACAGTACGTATACATACAGGTACGTCCTTACACACTGCAGTCGATGGAATTCATTTACCTGATGCAGATTCTCCAGCGAGCGTCCTGATGAAGTGAACCCAAACTCAGAGTTAAATAAAACATTTCCTCATTAACAGTCGACCTCTGACTTCCAGAGTTAGCTCAGCTGTTTACCTCATGGGATCCAATCAGAGTGCATTAATTTACATCTCAACACCTGAACTCATCAGTGCAGAAGTTGCACATGAACTAGTGAAGCGGCAGATCACTGTGACCAGGATCAATATTTATCAAACTTCTAACAATTACACTTAAAGGAAGTGTGTTTATTTCAACCTGCTGCGTTTCACATAAATGTGTCCGTTGTGACTCTCTGCCCTCTGAGTCCCACCGAAAGTAAACACAGAAGCAGGAACGGCCATGTTGGCTGCCGCCAGAGGTCAGAGGTCAGCAGTTAGGTTCCACTGTGGGCCAGTTGGTTTCTGCAGTGTTCGGGGGGGGGGGGCATTTACAAGCTCTGCACGTTTTCTTTTAAGAATAAAACAAAAAAATGACTCTTTTCATTTAAAAGATATATTTTACATATTTTTTCCGTATTTCTATTTTGTTTGTTTCTATGTTTACAAGACTATATTAGACTATATATAATATTATTGTTCCGTTGTTGTTGTTTGTCTATTAGGCTGCCACCTGTTCGTGTTTGAGACGCAGCTCATTGATTATAATTAATAATGTTGTAGTACTCATGATTTGGTTCTGTCCAAGGTTTCTGCCTCTTAAAGGAGGTTTTTCCTTGCCGCTGTCGACAAGTTCTTGCTCATGGTGGGATTTGTTGGGTCTCTGTAAATAATATTATAAAGAGTTCGGTCTAGACCTGCTCTGTAGGAAAAGTGCAATGAGATAACTTCTGTTATGGATTGGCGCTATATAAATAAAATTGAATTGAATCGAATTGAGATCGGTCTTGGTCTTGAGACACTTTTTGAAGGTCTCGTCTCGGAATCGACCACATTTTTACTCGTCCTTGTCTCGGTTTCAGACAAAGAGGACTCATAACTCGTAATATTCATATTGGTTTAAATAAACAATTTGATAGTATTTCCCATCTTTGTTGAGCAAGAGTTTTTGTGTGGAAGGAATTAAAGGCCTGTCCCAAATACAGCAGGTTGAGTTCAGTGATTGAAGCAAATAAAAGCCCGGGCTATTAATTGAAGTTTTACGGTATGTATATACTGTGTATATGTTTCAGGGCGCTAGTTTCAGTTGCTTGCCCATTATTTTCCACCTAGCTAGGTGCGCAAGCTACTTAATTTAGTTAACATACATTGAGGGATGTAACGCTAGCTAATGCAGTGTTAACTATGTGAGAAATTGAGGGGACAGAACGTGATGACACATTGTTGCTCCTCATTTACGTTTTTTGCTTGGTCTTGGTCTTGGTGGTCTCGACTACAACACTGAATTAACTAGTTTATACATGTTTAAAGGTGGAATTTTCTGGATTTACATGAAAAAGTTTTGATGCAATCTATAAGCTTTTAAGTTGGGGGGCCAAATAGTTTCATCGCAGGGCCAGATTTGGCCCACGGGCCGCTGTTTGCCCTCCACTTATATACAGGTTTAAACTCGGTGAGGAAAAATAATTCATCCTGTTATTCTGCGTGTTGGTGTTTTTCCAATTGTCATAAAATGATGGAAAGTCATCACTGTTTAATTAGCAACATGCTACCCTGGAGACACACCGCCCACACACACACACACACTGACACACACACACACACATAGTGACACACACACACTGACACACACACACACACTGACACACACAATCCATTGCAGTCTGGTTGTTTTCTTATTTTCTTTAATTGCTTCTGATTTATTTCATTCAGAACAAACTGCGAATTCAACACATTTATGAGAAAAACACTGAAGAGACTCAACGTCCTCAGTCTGTCTACAACAGACAGACAGACAGGCAGAAAGACAGGCAGGCAGGCAGGTAGACAGACATGCAGGCAGGCAGGCAGGCAGGCAGGCAGGCAGACAGGCAGGCAGACAGGCAGACAGACAGACATGCAGGCACACAGGCAGGCAGACAGACAGGCAGGCAGACAGGCAGGCAGACAGACATGCAGGCAGGCAGGCAGGCAGACAGGCAGACAGACAGGCAGACAGACAGACATGCAGGCACACAGGCAGGCAGAAAGGCAGGCAGGCAGACAGACAGGCAGACAGACAGGCAGGCAGACAGGCAGACAGGCAGGTAGACAGACATGCAGGCAGACAGACAGGCAGACAGGCAGGCAGAAAGGCAGGCAGGCAGGCAGACAGACAGGCAGACAGACAGGAAGGCAGACAGACAGACAGGCAGGCAGACATGCAGGCAGACAGGCAGGCAGTCAGACAGACAGACAGGCAGGTAGACAGACATGCAGGCAGAAAGACAGGCAGACAGGCAGACAGGCAGGTAGGTAGACAGACATGCAGGCAGACAGGCAGGCAGACAGACAGGCAGGCAGACAGGCAGACAGGCAGGTAGACAGACATGCAGGCAGACAGACAGGCAGGCAGAAAGACAGGCAGGCAGGCAGGCAGACAGGCAGACAGACAGACAGGAAGGCAGACAGACAGGCAGGCAGGCAGACAGACAGACAGACAGGCAGGCAGAAAGACAGACAGGCAGACAGGCAGGCAGGCAGGCAGACATGCAGGCACACAGGCAGGCAGACAGGCAGGTAGACAGACATGCAGACAGACAGGCAGACAGACAGGCAAACAGGCAGGCAGACAGACAGACAGGCAGGAAGGCAGACAGGCAGGCAGACAGACAGGCAGGCAGACAGGCAGGCATGCAGGCAGACAGACAGGCAGGCAGACAGGCAGACAGGCAGGCAGACAGGCAGACAGGCAGGCAGAAAGACAGGCAGGCAGGCAGACAGACAGGCAGACAGACAGGAAAGCAGACAGACAGACAGGCAGGCAGACATGCAGGCAGACAGACATGCAGGCAGACAGACAGACAGACAGGCAGACAGACAGGCAGACAGGCAGGCAGAAAGACAGGCAGGCAGGCAGACAGACAGGCAGACAGACAGGAAGGCAGACAGACAGACAGGCAGGCAGACATGCAGGCAGACAGACAGGCAGGCAGGCAGGCAGGCAGGCAGACATGCAGGCAGACAGACTGGCAGAAAGACAGGCAGGCAGGCAGGCAGGCAGACAGACAGGCAGACAGACAGGAAGGCAGACAGACAGGCAGGCAGACATACAGGCAGAAAGACAGACAGGCAGACAGACAGGAAGGCAGGCAGGCAGGCAGGCAGACATGCAGGCAGACAGGCAGGCAGACAGGCAGGTAGACAGACATGCAGACAGACAGGCAGACAGACAGGCAGACAGGCAGACAGGCAGGCAGACAGACAGACAGGCAGGAAGGCAGACAGGCAGGCAGACAGACAGACAGACAGACAGGCAGACAGGCAGGCAGGCAGACAGACAGACAGACAGGCAGACAGACAGGCAGACAGGCAGAAAGACAGGCAGACAGACAGACAGACAGGCAGACAGGCAGGCAGACAGACAGACAGACAGGCAGACAGACAGGCAGACAGGCAGGCAGAAAGACAGGCAGGCAGGCAGACAGACAGGCAGACAGACAGGAAGGCAGACAGACAGACAGGCAGGCAGACATGCAGGCAGACAGACATGCAGGCAGAAAGACAGGCAGACAGGCAGGCAGACATGCAGGCAGACAGACAGGCAGGCAGGCAGACATGCAGGCAGACAGACAGGCAGGCAGACAGGCAGGCAGGCAGACATGCAGGCAGAAAGACTGGCAGACAGGCAGGCAGGCAGGCAGACAGGCAGGCAGACAGACTGGCAGACAGGCAGGCAGACATGCAGGCAGACAGACAGGCAGGCAGACATGCAGGCAGACAGACAGGCAGACAGACAGGCAGGCAGACAGACAGACAGGCAGGAAGGCAGACAGGCAGACTGGCAGACAGGCAGATGATCTTGCAGCAGAATTCCCTCAGAGGGTTATAATCTGATTTCTCGGCTCCATCTTCCTCCATCGTCGCTCTGAACATGTAGATGAACTCCAGCAGCCACACTATTCAACACCACTGGGTTACACACACTTATGTGTACTTGTGAGGACCTCAACGAAATAGTATTAAAATGCTTTTTACACAGTCTACAGCCTGAACCTCTTTCTAACGATAACTCTGTGTCTAATGACAGTAGACACAAGACACAACGTCCTCTCTCAGTAAAACGTCCTCGTCCTCTCTCAGTAAAACGTCCTCGTCCTCTCTCAGTAAAATGTCCTCTCTCAGTAAAATGTCCTCGTCCTCTCTCAGTAAAACGTCCTCGTCCTCTCTCAGTAAAATGTCCTCTCTCAGTAAAATGTCCTCCCTCAGTAAAATGTCCTCTCTCAGTAAAATGTCCTCCCTCAGTAAAATGTCCTCTCTCAGTAAAATGTCCTCCCTCAGTAAAATGTCCTCTCTCAGTAAAATGTCCTCCCTCAGTAAAATGTCCTCGTCCTCTCTCAGTAAAATGTCCTCCGTCAGTAAAATGTCCTCACTCAGCAAAATGTCCTCCCAGTAAAACGTCCTCTCTCAGTAAAACATCCTCTCTCAGTAAAATGTCCTCTCTCAGTAAAACGTCCTCGTCCTCTCTCAGTGAAATGTCCTCTCTCAGTAAAACGTCCTCTCTCAGTAAAATGTCCTCGTCCTCTCTCAGTAAAACGTCCTCGTCCTCTCTCAGTAAAATGTCCTCTCTCAGTAAAATGTCCTCTCTCAGTAAAACGTCCTCACTCAGAAAAACGTCCTCTCTAGTAAAATGTCCTCACTCAGTAAAACGTCCTGTCAGTAAAATGTCCTCACTCAGTAAAACGTCCTCTCAGTAAAATGTCCTCACTCAGTACAACGTCCTGTCAGTAAAATGTCCTCACTCAGTAAAACGTCCTCTCTCAGTAAAATGTCCTCACTCAGTAAAACGTCCTCTCTCAGTAAAATGTCCTCACTCACTAAAACGTCCTCTCAGTAAAACGTCCTCATTCAGTAAAACGTCCTCTCTCAGTAAAACATCCTCTGTCAGTAAAATGTCCTCCCTCAGTAAAATGTCCTCGTCCTCTCAGTAAAATGTCCTTGTCCTCTCAGTAAAATGTCCTCTCTCAGTAAAACGTCCTCTCTCAGTAAAACATCCTTGTCCTCTCTCAGTAAAACGTCCTCCCTCAGTAAAACGTTCTCTCTCAGTATAACGTCCTCGTCCTCTCAGTAAAACGTCCTTGTCCTCTCTCAGTAAAACGTCCTCCCTCAGTAAAACGTCCTCTCTCAGTAAAACGTCCTTGTCCTCTCTCAGTGAAATGTCCTCTCTCAGTGAAACGTCCTCTCTCAGTAAAACGTCGTCTCTCGGTAAAACGTCCTCATTCAGTAAAACGTCCTCTCTCAGTAAAACATCCTCTCAGTAAAACGTCCTCACTCAGTAAAACGTCCTCTCTCAGTAAAACGTCCTCTCAGTAAAATGTCCTCTCTCAGTAAAATGTCCTCTCTCAGTAAAACATCCTCCCTCAGTAAAATGTCCTCGTCCTCTCTCAGTAAAACGTCCTCTCTCAGTAAAATGTCCTCTGTCAGTAAAATGTCCTCCCTCAGTAAAATGTCCTCTCTCAGAAAAATGTCCTCCCTCAGTAAAATGTCCTCGTCCTCTCTCAGTAAAGAGTCCTCTCTCAGTAAAATGTCCTCCTCAGTAAAATGTCCTCACTCAGTAAAACGTCCTCTCTCAGTAAAATGTCCTCTCTCAGTAAAACGTCCTCGTCCTCTCTCAGTAAAACGTCCTCGTCCTCTCTCAGTAAAACGTCCTCTCTCAGTAAAACGTTCTCACTCAGTAAAACATCCTCACTCAGTAAAACGTCCTCTCTCAGTAAAACGTCCTCTCTCAGTAAAATACCCTCCCTCAATAAAACGTCCTCCCTCAGTAAAACGTCCTCTCAGTGAAATGTCCTCTCTCAGTAAAACGTCCTCTCAGTAAAATGTCCTCACTCAGAAAAACGTCCTCTCTCAGTAAAACATCCTCTGTCAGTAAAATGTCCTCCCTCAGTAAAATGTCCTCGTCCTCTCAGTAAAATGTCCTCGTCCTCTCAGTAAAATGTCCTCTCTCAGTAAAACGTCCTCTCTCAGTAAAACATCCTTGTCCTCTCTCAGTAAAACGTCCTCCCTCAGTAAAACGTCCTCTCTCAGTAAAACGTCCTCCCTCAGTAAAACGTTCTCTCTCAGTATAACGTCCTCGTCCTCTCAGTAAAACGTCCTTGTCCTCTCTCAGTAAAACGTCCTCCCTCAGTAAAACGTCCTCTCTCAGTAAAACGTCCTTGTCCTCTCTCAGTGAAATGTCCTCTCGCAGTGAAATGTCCTCTCTCAGTAAAACGTCCTCACTCAGTTAAACGTCGTCTCTCGGTAAAACGTCCTCTCTCGGTAAAACGTCCTCATTCAGTAAAACGTCCTCTCTCAGTAAAACGTCCTCTCAGTAAAACGTCCTCACTCAATAAAACGTCCTCTCTCAGTAAAACGTCCTAACTCAGTAAAATGTCCTCTCTCAGTAAAATGTCCTCCCTCAGTAAAATGTCCTCGTCCTCTCTCAGTAAAACGTCCTTGTCCTCTCTCAGTAAAACGTCCTCCCTCAGTAAAACGTCCTCTCTCATATAACGTCCTCGTCCTCTCTCAGTAAAACGTCCTTGTCCTCTCTCAGTAAAACGTCCTCCCTCAGTAAAACGTCCTCTCTCAGTAAAACGTCCTTGTCCTCTCTCAGTAAAACGTCCTCTCTCAGTATAACGTCCTCGTCCTCTCTCAGTAAAACGTCCTTGTCCTCTCTCAGTAAAACGTCCTCCCTCAGTAAAACATCCTCACTCAGTAAAACGTCCTCTCTCAGTAAAACGTCCTCTCTCAGTAAAATACCCTCCCTCAATAAAACGTCCTCCCTCAGTAAAACGTCCTCTCAGTGAAATGTCCTCTCTCAGTAAAACGTCCTCTCAGTAAAATGTCCTCACTCAGAAAAACGTCCTCTCTCAGTAAAACGTCCTCTCTCAGTAAAACATCCTCTGTCAGTAAAATGTCCTCCCTCAGTAAAATGTCCTCGTCCTCTCAGTAAAATGTCCTCGTCCTCTCAGTAAAATGTCCTCTCTCAGTAAAACGTCCTCTCTCAGTAAAACATCCTTGTCCTCTCTCAGTAAAACGTCCTCCCTCAGTAAAACGTTCTCTCTCAGTATAACGTCCTCGTCCTCTCAGTAAAACGTCCTTGTCCTCTCTCAGTAAAACGTCCTCCCTCAGTAAAACGTCCTCCCTCAGTAAAACGTCCTTGTCCTCTCTCAGTGAAATGTCCTCTCTCAGTGAAATGTCTTCTCTCAGTAAAACGTCCTCACTCAGTTAAACGTCGTCTCTCGGTAAAACGTCCTCTCTCGGTAAAACGTCCTCTCAGTAAAACGTCCTCACTCAATAAAACGTCTTCTCTCAGTAAAACGTCCTAACTCAGTAAAATGTCCTCTCTCAGTAAAATGTCCTCCCTCAGTAAAATGTTCTCGTCCTCTCTCAGTAAAACGTCCTTGTCCTCTCTCAGTAAAACGTCCTCCCTCAGTAAAACGTCCTCTCTCATATAACGTCCTCGTCCTCTCTCAGTAAAACGTCCTTGTCCTCTCTCAGTAAAACGTCCTCCCTCAGTAAAATGTCCTCTCTCAGTAAAACGTCCTCTCTCAGTAAAATGTCCTCCCTCAGTAAAATGTCCTCGTCCTCTCAGTAAAACGTCCTCTCTCAGTGAAATGTCCTCTCTCAGTAAAACGTCCTTGTCCTCTCTCAGTAAAACGTCCTCCCTCAGTAAAACGTCCTCTCTCAGTAAAACGTCCTCTCAGTAAAATGTCCTCACTCAGAAAAACGTCCTCTCTCAGTAAAACATCCTCTGTCAGTAAAACGTCCTCCCTCAGTAAAATGTCCTCGTCCTCTCAGTAAAATGTCCTCGTCCTCTCAGTAAAATGTCCTCTCTCAGTAAAACGTCCTCTCTCAGTAAAACATCCTTGTCCTCTCTCAGTAAAACGTCCTCCCTCAGTAAAACGTTCTCTCTCAGTATAACGTCCTCGTCCTCTCAGTAAAACGTCCTTGTCCTCTCTCAGTAAAACGTCCTCCCTCAGTAAAACGTCCTCCCTCAGTAAAACGTCCTTGTCCTCTCTCAGTGAAATGTCCTCTCTCAGTGAAATGTCCTCTCTCAGTAAAACGTCCTCACTCAGTTAAACGTCGTCTCTCGGTAAAACGTCCTCTCTCGGTAAAACGTCCTCTCTCGGTAAAACGTCCTCTCAGTAAAACGTCCTCACTCAATAAAACGTCTTCTCTCAGTAAAACGTCCTAACTCAGTAAAATGTCCTCCCTAAGTAAAATGTCCTAACTCAGTAAAATGTCCTCGTCCTCTCTCAGTAAAACGTCCTTGTCCTCTCTCAGTAAAACGTCCTCCCTCAGTAAAACGTCCTCTCTCATATAACGTCCTTGTCCTCTCTCAGTAAAACGTCCTCTCTCAGTAAAACGTCCTCTCTCAGTAAAACGTCCTCTCTCAGTAAAATGTCCTCCCTCAGTAAAATGTCCTCGTCCTCTCAGTAAAACGTCCTCTCTCAGTAAAATGTCCTCTCTCAGTAAAACGTCCTTGTCCTCTCTCAGTAAAACGTCCTCCCTCAGTAAAACGTCCTCTCTCAGTAAAACGTCCTCAGTAAAATGTCCTCACTCAGAAAAACGTCCTCTCTCAGTAAAACATCCTCTGTCAGTAAAACGTCCTCCCTCAGTAAAATGTCCTCGTCCTCTCAGTAAAATGTCCTCGTCCTCTCAGTAAAATGTCCTCTCTCAGTAAAACGTCCTCTCTCAGTAAAACATCCTTGTCCTCTCTCAGTAAAACGTCCTCTCTCAGTAAAACGTCCTCCCTCAGTAAAACGTCCTCTCTCAGTAAAACGTCCTCCCTCAGTAAAACGTTCTCTCTCAGTATAACGTCCTCGTCCTCTCAGTAAAACGTCCTTGTCCTCTCTCAGTGAAATGTCCTCTCGCAGTGAAATGTCCTCTCTCAGTAAAACGTCCTCACTCAGTTAAACATCGTCTCTCGGTAAAACGTCCTCTCTCGGTAAAACGCCCTCTCTCGGTAAAAAGTCCTCATTCAGTAAAACGTCCTCTCTCAGTAAAACGTCCTCTCAGTAAAACGTCCTCCTCAGTAAAACGTCCTCTCTCAGTAAAATGTCCTAACTCAGTAAAACATCTCATATAACGTCCTCGTCCTCTCTCAGTAAAACGTCCTTGTCTCTCTCTCAGTAAAACGTCCTCCCTCAGTAAAACGCCCTCTCTCAGTAAAACGTCCTTGTCCTCTCTCAGTAAAACGTCCCTCTCTCGTCCTCGCCCTCTGTCATCTCATCTCTCAGTAAAACGTCCTCCCTCAGTAAAACATCCTCACTTAGTAAAACGTCCTCTCTCAGTAAAACGTCCTCTCTCAGTAAAATACCCTCCCTCAATAAAACGTCCTCCCTCAGTAAAACGTCCTCTCAGTGAAATGTCCTCTCTCAGTAAAACGTCCTCTCAGTAAAATGTCCTCACTCAGAAAAACGTCCTCTCTCAGTAAAACGTCCTCTCTCAGTAAAACGTCCTCTCTCAGTAAAATGTCCTCCCTCAGTAAAATGTCCTCGTCCTCTCAGTAAAATGTCCTCTCTCAGTAAAACGTCCTCTCTCAGTAAAACATCCTTGTCCTCTCTCAGTAAAACGTCCTCCCTCAGTAAAACGTTCTCTCTCAGTATAACGTCCTCGTCCTCTCAGTAAAACGTCCTTGTCCTCTCTCAGTAAAACGTCCTCCCTCAGTTAAACGTCCTCCCTCAGTAAAACGTCCTTGTCCTCTCTCAGTGAAATGTCCTCTCTCAGTGAAATGTCCTCTCTCAGTGAAACGTCCTCTGTCAGTAAAACGTCCTCACTCAGTTAAACGTCGTCTCTCGGTAAAACGTCCTCTCTCGGTAAAACGTCCTCATTCAGTAAAACGTCCTCTCTCAGTAAAACGTCCTCTCAGTAAAACGTCCTCTCTCAATAAAACGTCCTCTCTCAATAAAACGTCTTCTCTCAGTAAAACGTCCTAACTCAGTAAAATGTCCTCTCTCAGTAAAATGTCCTCCCTCAGTAAAATGTCCTCGTCCTCTCTCAGTAAAACGTCCTTGTCCTCTCTCAGTAAAACGTCCTCCCTCAGTAAAACGTCCTCTCTCATATAACGTCCTCGTCCTCTCTCAGTAAAACGTCCTTGTCCTCTCTCAGTAAAACGTCCTCTCTCAGTAAAATGTCCTCTCTCAGTAAAACGTCCTTGTCCTCTCTCAGTAAAACGTCCTCCCTCAGTAAAACGTCCTCTCTCAGTAAAACGTCCTTATCCTCTCTCAGTAAAACGTCCTCCCTCAGTAAAACGTCCTCTCTCAGTAAAACGTCCTTGTCCTCTCTCAGTAAAACGTCCTCTCTCAGTAAAACGTCCTCGTCCTCTCTCAGTAAAACGTCCTCTCTCAGTAAAATGTCCTCTCTCAGTAAAACGTCCTCTCTCAGTAAAATGTCCTCCCTCAGTAAAATGTCCTCGTCCTCTCAGTAAAACGTCCTCTCTCAGTAAAACGTCCTCTCTCAGTAAAACGTCCTCGTCCTCTCTCAGTAAAACGTCCTCTCTCAGTAAAACGTCCTTGTTTTCTCTCAGTAAAACGTCCTCCCTCTGTAAAACGTCTTCTCTCAGTAAAACGTCCTCTCTCAGTAAAATGTCCTCTCTCAGTAAAACGTCCTCTCTCAGTAAAATGTCCTCTCTCAGTAAAACGTCCTCGTCCTCTCTCAGTAAAACGTCCTCTCTCAGTAAAACGTCCTCTCTCAGTAAAATGTCCTCCCTCAGTAAAATGTCTTCGTCCTCTCAGTAAAACGTCCTCTCTCGGTAAAACGTCCTCTCTCAGTAAAATGTCCTCTCTCAGTAAAACGTCCTTGTCCTCTCTCAGTGAAATGTCCTCTCGCAGTGAAATGTCCTCTCTCAGTAAAACGTCCTCACTCAGTTAAACGTCGTCTCTCAGTAAAACGTCCTCTCTCGGTAAAACGTCCTCATTCAGTAAAACGTCCTCTCTCAGTAAAAGTCCTCTCAGTAAAACGTCCTCACTCAATAAAACGTCCTCTCTCAGTAAAATGTCCTAACTCAGTAAAATGTCCTCTCTCAGTAAAATGTCCTCCCTCAGTAAAACGTCCTCACTCAGTTAAACGTCGTCTCTCGGTAAAACGTCCTCTCTCGGTAAAACGTCCTCATTCAGTAAAACGTCCTCTCTCAGTAAAACGTCCTCTCAGTAAAACGTCCTCACTCAATAAAACGTCTTCTCTCAGTAAAACGTCCTAACTCAGTAAAATGTCCTCTCTCAGTAAAATGTCCTCCCTCAGTAAAATGTCCTCGTCCTCTCAGTAAAACGTCCTCCCTCAGAAAAACGTCCTCCCTCAGTAAAACGTCCTCTCTCAGTAAAACGTCCTCGTCCTCTCTCAGTAAAACGTCCTCGTCCTCTCTCAGTAAAACGTCCTCCCTCAGTAAAACGTCCTCTCTCAGTAAAACGTCCTCGTCCTCTCTCAGTAAAACGTCCTCCCTCAGTAAAACGTCCTCCCTCAGTAAAACGTCCTTGTCCTCCCTCAGTAAAACGTCCTCTCTCAGTAAAACGTCCTCTCTCAGTAAAATGTCCTCTCAGTAAAACGTCCTCGTCTTCTCTCAGTAAAACGTCCTCTCTCAGTAAAACGTCCTCCCTCAGTAAAACGTCCTTGTCCTCCCTCAGTAAAACGTCCTCTCTCAGTAAAACGTCCTCCCTCAGTAAAACGTCCCCTCTCAGTAAAATGTCCTCTCTCAGTAAAACGTCCTTGTCCTCCCTCAGTAAAACGTCCTCTCTCAGTAAAACGTCCTCTCTCAGTAAAACGTCCTTGTCCTCCCTCAGTAAAACGTCCTCTCTCAGTAAAACGTCCTCTCTCAGTAAAATGTCCTCTCAGTAAAACGTCCTCGTCCTCTCTCAGTAAAACGTCCTCTCTCAGTAAAACGTCCTCCCTCAGTAAAACGTCCTCTCTCAGTAAAATGTCCTCTCTCAGTAAAATGTCCTCTCAGTAAAACGTCCTCGTCCTCTCTCAGTAAAACGTCCTCTCTCAGTAAAACGTCCTCCCTCAGTAAAACGTCCTCTCTCAGTAAAATGTCCTCCCTCAGTAAAACGTCCTCGTCCTCTCTCAGTAAAACGTCCTCCCTCAGTAAAACGTCCTCGTCCTCTCTCAGTAAAACGTCCTCTCTCAGTAAAACGTCCTCCCTCAGTAAAACGTCCTCCCTCAGTGAAATGTCGTGTGTGTGTCTGAGTGTGTGTGTGTGTGTGTGTGTGTGTGTGTGTGTGAGTGTGTGTGTGTGTGTGTGTTTCATGGTGTGTGTGTGTGTGTGTGTGTGTTTGTGTGTGAGTGTGTGTGTGTGTGTGTGTTTCATGTGTGTGTGTGTGTGTGTGTGTGTGTGTGTGTGTGTGTGTTTCATGGGTGTGTGTGTGTGTGTGTGTGTGTGTGTGTGTGTGTGTGTGTGTGTGTGTGTGTGTGTGTGTGTGTGTGTGTGTGTGTGTGTGTGTGTGTGTGTGTGTGTGTGTGTGTGTGTGTGTGTGTGTGTGTGTGTGTGTGTTTCATGGTGTGTGTGTGTGTGTGTGTGTGTGTGTGTGTGTGTGTGTGTGTGTGTGTGTGTGTGTGTGTGTGTGTGTGTGTGTGTGTGTGTGTGTGTGTTTCATGTGTGTGTGTGTGTGTGTGTGTGTGTGTGTGTGTGTGTGTGCTGCAGCAGAGTCCCAGAGCTCCACTTTGTCCTCTCTGATAAACAGACTCTGGATCAGCTCCAGCCTCGTGGAGCTCTTTGTTCTTTGTTCTGACCGTCTGGACTCAGACTGATCTCAGTCCCTCAGCTCAGAACACTTCTAGGATTCTCCAGGATCCTGCAGATTATTCCAGGACCTCTCTGATGTCTTTTCAAGGTAAAGTGGCTGCAAGAGACGCAGCCAGAAACCAGCTAATCCAAAAAAATCAACAACCTGAGGAGAACTCACATACAACAACCACTGAATCACCCAATCAGAGCGCTGCAGGCTGCGTCGCCATGCAGAAGACTCCGCGCTGAAGTTCGAGGCCGAGCTCTGCAGAACCTCATGGGAAAATGTACACATTTAAATCCGTTCACTCTGAAGCACGTGCACGAGTTCAGCTCTGTTCTGCTCTCTGGGGAGTAACGTTTTTATTTGCTTTAAAAACTTTTCTTGGGTTTTTGTGTTTTTTGTATTTTTCGTAATATTTCTTTTGTAGCATTTTATAGCTTTAACGTAGGATTTATACTTTTTGCATGATTTTGTAGTTTTTTATATCTGTTTTTCCTTTTTGTTCTTTAGTAGTTTATGGTAATATTTATTTTGTGTTATAGAGCTTTTTTCTACACTTTTGTGTTTTTTGTAGGATTTTGTACTTTTTATTTAGACAGTTTTGTGTTTTTATGTAGCTTTACTGTAGCTTTTTGTAGTTCTTTTGTAGTTTTTTGGGGATATTTCTGAATTCTTTGTGTGTTTTAAGTTTCTGTGAGTTTATTGTAGCTTTTTGTAAATTTTGTTAGCTTCATTGTATTTTTCAGCCTTTGTGTGTGTAACTTTTATTTTTTGTTTCCTTATTTTCCAGTTTTCATGTCTTCATGTGTTCGTCACACACACACACACACACACACAGCATGTCACCGTGGCAACAGATTTACACACAGTGGGACGACATCACATGACCCCGAGCGAGAGAGAGAGTGTTGTTTCCTGCGGGACTCGACCGGCTTCTCTTTGTGTCACTGCACCTGTTTTATTTTCTCCCTAAAAGTCAAAGTGACAAACCTTCCTCTTCTTCCTCTTCTTCCTCTGTGTGTGTGTGTGTGTGTGTGTGTGTGTGTGTGTGTGTGTGTGTGTGTGTGTGTCTGTGTGTGTGTGTGTGTGTGTGTGTGTGTGTCTGTGTGTCTGTGTGTGTGTGTGTGTGTGTGTGTTACAGTGTGTGTGTGTGTATTTGCTGCTCAGCTCAACAAACTAAAGGACATAAAAGAAATCAATAATAATAATGATAAATAATAAAAAACAGACAGGAAGTGTGTTTCTTTTCATATGATTACTGATTAATCAATAACAATAATCACCATTAATATTCAATATACACTTTCTCCTCTAGTTTTTGTGTTTTCATCTAATAATCAAACGTGATAACAAATCTTTAATTTACGTTCGAATAAAACCGAAGTTTATGAAAGTTTAATGGCCGGAGATCATGACATTGTTTATCATTGTTGTTTATTATTTGTTATTGTTGTCAAACCTTTTCTATCTGGACGAGCTTATTAATAAAAACCGATGAGCGTCAGAGATTAAAGATCAAAGCTGCGACTTTGAGTCCGAGTGTTTTGTTTAAGTTTAATTTCAGTCGAATGTCGAGAATTCAAGCGTGAGAACGAGTTATTATTAAGATTCTTAAACACAAAACACATGAAGAGTTTATTAAATATGATGTTTTGTTATAAATTAAGTCATACAGACTGACACTTAGAGGGAGGAGTTAAAGAGTCTGATGGCCACAGGCAGGAATGACTTCCTGTGGCGCTCTGTGGTGCATTGTGGGGGGATGAGTCTTCCGCTGAAGGCGCTCCTTTGTTTAGCCAGCACGTCATGGAGTGGGTGGGAGACGCTGTCCAAGATGGCGTGTAGTTTACCCAGCATCCTCCTCTCTGACACCACCGCCAGAGAGTCCAGCTCCACCCCCACAATGTCACCGGCCTTACGGATCAGTTTGTTGAGTCTGTTGGCGTCCGCTACCCTCAGCCTGCTGCCCCAGCATGCAACAGCATACAGGACAGCACTGGCCACCACAGACTCATAAAACATCCTCAAATGTCCGGCAGATGTTGAAGGACCTCAGCCTCCTCAGGAAACAGAGGCGGCTCTGGCCCTTCCTGTAAACAGCTTGAGTGTTCTTAGCCCAGTCCAGTTTATTGTCCATGTGTACTCCCAGGTACTTGTAGTCCTCCACAATGTCCACACTGACCCCCTGGATGGAAACCGGGGTCACTGGTGCCTTGGCCCTCCGTAGATCCACAACCAGCTCCTTAAGACTTTGTCGCATTGAGCTGCAGATGGTTCTGCTC